>NW_021319455.1:896156-983457 GCF_001605985.2 Dendrobium catenatum
ACACACAAGGAGGAGGGGGATTCTCTATCTACGAAGCTGCTTAACATCATATCTATGATTTCTCAGGCTCCTCTACAAATGTCAGATCTGGTTGGATATCTATTGCTTTCAGTATTGATCTTTTGAGGCTTCATCCTGCAATGTATCTTCTCAAAGAAGAGATGTAGAATATATTATGTACTCCACTATGTGGGATTGGCAAAATCAGTCTGTAAGCCACACTGCAGACTCTCTTCTGAAATTTTCAATTGGGACCACATACCTTGGACTCAGGTTTTCCATTGGAAATCTCTTTCACAGCTTTCAAGGGCTTCACCTTGAGAATACAAACCTCTCAACTAAACTCAACAAATCTATTGTTTGGCAATATAGTATTTTCTGTCTATCTTGCACAGCTTTTTATATCTATCACGAATCAGTCTTTATCTTTTTCAGTAGCATCATCTATAAATTAGCTCCAATGATCTTTCTTTCTCCTGTCTCAGCGCAACTAAGGAGTTTCTGGCACCTCTTCCATACAAAGCGCTCATACGGTGCCATGCTATATTACTGGAAGCTATTGTTGTAAGCAAAATTCAATCAATGGAATGTGTTGTTCCCATTTGCCACCAAAGTAAGGGAAACATTAATTGAGTAGATTTCTAAGGTCTGAATAGTTCTCTACTGAACCATTCTGTTTGGCGGAGAAAGGCTGTAACTGAAAGTGAGTCTGGTGCCCCATGCTCTTGAACCTTTCTCCACAATTAGAGGTAAAGCCTCCATATCATTGTACTATCGATTTGGCACACCATGTAGCTAACAATTCATTACATAACATTGCAAATTCTCACAGCATCAGATTGTTTGATAGGTAAAAAGTGTGCTGACTTAGTCACTATCATGATCACAAAGCATCATGACCAGTTTCTAGATCTAGGCAATCCAACACAAAATCCATGGCTATGTCTTCCATTCATTCTGGTATAGGCAAAGGCTGCAAATAAACCTCCTGGCTTTTGATGCTTCTACCTTAACCATCTGGCAAACTGTACATTTAGCCACTATTAATGCTAGCCTTCTCTTCATCCAGGCAACCAAAATAGATCTTTGAGGTCTTGATACATTTGTTATACCAGGATAATGGTATAACATAGAATGATGAGCTTTCATAAGAAGCATTCTTCCCTAAATTCCATCACATTAGGCACATCAAACCTTGCCTTATACAGTAAAAGATCTCATCATCCATTAGTAAAATCTCCTCATTGACTACCTTAACCATTTGAATGATTTTAAAACAAATTTGGACTTTTCAATAATGCTTAGCTATCTTGCTCTCAAATCAGGTTGGCTTGTCATCTGTCCTAACAATACACTCCCTGTAGTAGGAATAACAGGACAATCTAAACATCTTCATCTATCAACTTAACTTTCCTGTGGGTTTAATAAACAATTTACCTTCACAGGATCTTCCTACTTAAGCGCATCCGCACAGTATTTGCTTTTCCTGGATGATATTGAATATCCAAATCATAATCATTTAGGATTCATCGCATGCTCTCTGCCTTTAAATTTAAATCTTCTGTGAAAAGATATACTTCAAATTTTGATGTCGTGAATACTTCACATGCACACCGTATAGGTAGTGCTCCAAATCTTTCAAGGCCAAAAAATTACAAGGCAAGCTCTAGATCGTGGGTAGGGTAGTTTTCTCATGATTTTTTCAATTTGCTTAGAGCATAGGCAAAATACTTCCCCATGCTGCTAGAACGCATCCTAACCCCTTAGAGATGCTCACTAAAATCTGAAAATCATCACTGCCTGAAGGGGATAGTGCAACGGTGCAGTTGTCAAACGAGTCTTCAACTTTTTGAAAGCTTCTCCATAGACTGCTCCACTCAAACTTAACGTGCCTTCTGAGTCATTACCAAGGGTGCAGAAATTTGGTAAACCCCTCTGCGAATTCTGTAGTAACCAGCTGCCCAAGAAAACTCCGTACCTCTGTCACTCGTCGTGGTTAGGCACTCAGCTATGCCTGCATTTGCTGGTCCACAGAAATGCGTTCCACTAATACATGACCAAAAATGTCTTAACTCTCAGCAAATGCGCACTTGGGAGAATTGGCGTACAGTTCATTTGGCTTCTTAGAGTCTGTAACCCCTGCTTTTGAAGATTGAAGTGCATGTAGTCTTCATTTGAATAAATCAGAATGTCATCTATGAAAACAATGACAAAAACTATCAAGATCGGGTTTTAAAGACCCGATTCATTAAATACATAAAGGCAGCCTGGGGCATTCGTTGCCCGAAAGGTAACACTGTAAATCGTATTGTCCATACCTTGAGCTAAACGCTGTCTTAGGCGATGTTCTCTTAAATTACTCAATTGATAGTAAACAAACGCTTAAATCAATCTTAGAAAAGAACTGTAGCTCCTTCTAGTGATCGAACAAGTATCTATCTGCAGTGGATTATTGTTCTTAACATTTTGGTACAGCTTTGGGTTTTCAATCCTTGGTTAATTCGGATTCAAAGCCGCATACTACATCCTTCTTCTTAACAAAAGAACGGGTGCTCCCAGGGTTGAGGTGCTCGGTCGATAAACCCCTTCTCGCAACAACTTCTTGTAATTGGGTGACTTCAACTCCTGAAGTTCTTTTAATCGCATACGATCAGGTGCTTTTTGAAACAGACTCAGCATTAGGTTACAAGATGACTTGAGATCAATCTCTCTTACCGGAGGCATTCCAGGTAATTACTTCAGGGAAACACATCAGGAAAGTCTTTGTTACAGCAATCTCATCAATTCTGTAACTTTGCTTCGAAATGTCCTTACATGAGCTAAGAAGCTTGGATCCCTTCATAATTAAACTGGGCAAGCTTTTTCCATAGATGAAATAATCATAGGAAAGTACCTCTATCACTTGAACGACAAGCTTCTCTCCTCCAAGAAGCCTGATCTTCACTACTTCTTATATTACAGTTCTATAGAGATGAACTGGTTTAGACATTCCAATACATTCTAAAATCACTCAAATTCTTAAGAGGTAGTAAACAATCACTCAACCTCAAATCCTTCTCACATAAAGAAAGCAGGGGTGAACACATACTTGAAGCAATCATGCTAGACCCATCCGGTAACACTACTGACAATGTAGTGGGCCACTATGGATTTCAATGCTGCTTATACAAAGCTCCTGACTTAATGAATGATGCGGATGCACGCGGTATCAAAAAGCACTCTACTAGTTAACATTGAACATAAATAATACATGTGAATCACATCAAGGAGACTCCTGGCTTCTTGCTACGTGATGGATAAAACTCGCTGTCCTACAGGTCTCGTAGCCGGATAAGCCAGGTATGAAGCCGATGCAGTGGACTCTTGAGCTTTTGGGTTACAATGTAGGCTGTCTCCAACACTTGCTGAGGTGGAGGAGCATTGGACCTCCCTCCCTTAGACGCTTGGGCAATTTCTAGGCCCATGTGCCAGGCTGATGGCAAATATAAAAATATTGGAGCAGATAAAACCATTCTCTCTGTGAGTCGCTTCGCAACTTTGTTACAAGCTTACTACTGAAAGAACTCCGCACTGCTGTCAGATCTACTTTCTTCACACTAGGCCACCAGAATGCGTCTGAAAACTCTTGGTTTATCAAACCCTCTTCTTCTGAAGGAATCTCTCCTCTTTTGAAGTAGTCCTGAAAGTCATTCTATTTTCTTGCTTTTTCCAACAAGCGGGATAGTCCTCAAAACTAAGTAGGGATCACGTGGTGACGAATAGCATCACGAAGTCTTGCAAAAATCTTTTGACATTCTCCTCAGTATTAAAGAATAATCTTGCGGGTGGCAATATCGAGAACAACATGGTAAATTTCAGTTCATAATTTGATAAACAGTCTTCTCTCCTTGCACCAATTAAATGAAGCGCTTCTTTGCATCTTGGCTCCTTGCAGTAAGAGGCATCAAACCAGTCTCTAAAGACTTCTACAAAGTCTACCCATTTAGAAATCCGAGATGCATCACGACCACTGTACTTTTCTAACATCAGTCTCTCCACCATCTTTCTGCTTCGGGCATCCAGAGCAAAGGTGGTTAGGGTCATTCTTTTATCTGCTGACAGTGGCATACTCTCCAAAATTTTCTCGCACCCTTAAAAGCAATTCTCTGCATCTATGGGCTCTCCTGAATCCCGTAAAGAGTGGTGGTCGCATGTCTGAATATCTTTAAATGGTTTATCACTAAAGTCTCTTTAGGTGTTCTTTAGGTATCCTCTTCTGAAAACTAGGTTTGTGGCTTGCTCTGAGAACGCTGGATCAACTGTGTCACGCATCATCATCTGGGGGGAGTGAAGGCATCCATACTAGTACTGCTACTCCACTGGAGGGCGGTATCATAAAATGGAATTCACAGTAACAACCACCAAGGAGTGTTACAGCTGGGAACAACTAGACTTCCTCCACATCAGTCAGTGTTTGGCTATCAGTACTGGCAACAGTGGCATCACGTCCTGATACCCCCCCCCAAATTTTAGCATCCAGTAGCGATCAGTGGGATAGGCTCCTGATTCATAGCTAACAATAAAGTTAACACTAAATTTCAATAACTCATAGAAAACTCCCTATAAACGTATACTTCTATGATTGTAATATTCATCCTAATGGCGCTTTTAATTGATTCCATATCTTAACTAGCTCTGTAGCCACTCTTGTCACGCCCGGCCCGGTTAGCTTCGTAGTACGAGGCGGAAACGAGATCGGTACATGTTAATAAGTAATTTCATCATTCTCAGTAAAATAATACTATTCCAAAAAGAAATCTTCACATGAAAAAGCGCCTCTAATAACAAATTCTATAACACCAACATATGTCTAAACATAATGTACAGAGATGGCTATATCAAAAGTTTTGACACTTAACTCTGTATGCATCCAAAAAATCACATAAAAAAAAACTCAACTACAAGACAAATAAAAAAGGAACTGTCAACCCCGGAGTACGACGCTGTAAGTGAACTTGGTTTTCAGCGCATCTCTTCTACTAGGTTCTCGCTGAAAATTTCCTAAACTCGGGAATGAGCCTACGCTCAGAAGTGATTAACTATAGCTAAATTTGGTATGTCTATGAAGAACATATTTTGGTGAAAATAATATTCTACTCATGAGTTAATAAGTGGTCCTAAATGTTAAAATTTGAACATTTGAATATGCCCATTTTTCCTTGCCTAAAATATGATAGTGATGCATAGGATTTACTGTAAAGTATAATATAAACTTCCGTCCGGAGTTATCGAACGTACTGATAGGTACATTTCTTTCTTTTTTTTCCTCTTTCATGGCCATACGCAATTTTCATATAATTCATCTTGCCTCAAAGGCGGTATATAACTCTTGATACTCCGTCTCAACAATCACAAACGATGTACATTTGCGTATAATGCAAAGAAATCATATGATAAGGTTAATGGACCGTTTTGGCTTTTCATTCTGTACAAATGCTTAAACATAAGTAAAACTTGGGCATGAAATGTATCATTTATACCCTTGCATGACATACAATTAGGAACAATTTGCATGAAATGCATCTTTTAAGTATTCTTGTATGAAATGGAAAAATTAAAGCATAGCATAAAACTTTTGAACAATATAGATATATCTTGTTTTAGCAAAATAGAAATCACTTATTTAACCTTCTTTGTCTCCCTACAACAATATTATCTCTTCTACGGTTTCAAGACTAAAGCAAAGTGATAAACGATTATTAGCTCAATCCTTAATCTAAAATCCCTACACATATCTTATTAAACCTCTTTACATTCGATTTATTTTGTAAATAAAAACATTTAATCTAAAATTTTTTGGATTAAGAAAAATGCCCAAATTTTGAAGCTTTCATCTTTTGTGCCCAAATCATCCTTAAGCATGCTAAAACCTCCTTTATTTATTTAATCAATTAATATTCAATTATTTTCGGATTTATATTAATTAATTTGGAAAAATACTTTTTCTCTTTCAATTTGAACATTAGAGGCTCTTGAGGCCTTAGCGAATCAATTAGGAAGCATGCATCTATAAAAATAGGTTTTGGAAACCCTAGACTTTCTTAATTTTCACTCAAATTTTGGTTAAAATGAAAAAATTACATTTTTGCATATCAAAAGTCTTCCTAAGTCTCTATCATTCCAATAAAAAATTTTGTCCAAAAAGAGAAACCCTAAAAATTCGTATCCTAGGTTTTCCCTTAAGAAATCATCTAGAAATTTACTAAAATACATTCTACACAAACCTAAAGGTTTGCTAAAGAATAATCAAGAAAAACCAAACCTAATTTTCGATTTATTCATTTGCTTAAATTTTGACATGTAAGGTAGGGGAAAGACATAGATTAAAGGGAAATCTCTAAAGCTTTCTAAAAGAATTTCTAAAAAAAAACCAAAACCTAAAGTTTTCTTTCAAGAAACTTCAGAAATCCTTCATTTCTTTTAAGAAAAACGTACTCAAGGCTTTCCGTACGCTTTCTAAAGATTCCTCGCCGGAATCTCGTCGCCGCCGTCCGGAAAGAAGTTTCCCGCGTCCTCCCTCTTCCGTCGGCTCTCTCTCACGTCGGACCGAAAAATCGGTCGCGGCGCATCGATATGCGTGCGACGCACTCAAATGACGAATTTCGGGTTTTACAAAGCATTGGTACTTAGAATGAAAGGTCCAAAACGGTCATTAACCTATCATATGTATTTCTTTGCATTATACGCATGTAACATCGTTTGTGATTGTTGATGACGGAGTATCAAGAGGTTATATACCGCCTTTGAGGCAAGATGGAATTATATGAAAATGCTATGGCCATGAAAGAAGGAAAAAAAGAAAGAAATGTACCTGATCAGTACGTTCGATACTCCGGGACGGATGTTTATATTATGACATTACAGTAAATCTATGCATCACATATCATATTTTAGGCAAGTAAATGGCATATCATGTTCAATTTAACATTTAGACACTTATTAACTCATGAGTAGAATATTATTTCACAAAATATGTTCTTTCATAGACATACAAAGTTTAGCTATAGTTATCACTTGCTGAGCGTAGCTCATTCCCGAGTTTTGGGAAAATTTTCAGGAGAACCTAGTAGAAGAGATGGCTGAAAACCCAAGGTTCACTTACAGGCGTCGTACTCCGGGTGACAGGTTCCTTTTTTTATTGTCTTGTAGTTGTAGTTTTTGTTTATGTGATTTTTTTTGGATGGCATACAGAGTAAGTGTCAAAACTTTTGATATAGCCATCTTGTACATTATGTTAGACATATGTGGTGTTATGGAATTGTGTTATTAGAGGCGCTTTTTGTCATGTGAAGATTTCTTTGAATAGTATTATTTTACTTGAAGAATGATGAATTACTTATTACATGTCCGATCTCGTTTCCGCCTCGTATCTACGAGCTAACCGGGCCGGGTCGTTACAAAAAGGAAGAAGGAGAGAGAGAGAGAGAGAGAGAGAGAGAGAGAGAGAGAGAGAGAGAGAGAGAGAATAAAGAAAAGCGTTTCCACAAATTTTTTTGTCCATCTCTCCTATTACAAAAAATATTCTGATTATTGTATGTGACTTCTATCCTACCTCTATTTTTTAAAAAATTTGATTACAAGATTTACTCTTATGCCTAAATCGATATTTACACATGATTTAGTGAACTTCCACAATATAACTTTTTGTGCATTGTAGTACTTATTATTTTGATCATTTTAATTGAATGATTTTATATTCTCACTAGTTAAAAATGTTATTTATTGAATTTTATATGATTTGAATATGAATAAGATATTTAATAATTTTGACATATTGATACAAGCATATTGATGAAACATGCATTCAGAATGAATAATTGTACTATGAATGAATAATTGCTAATTGTTATTAATTATATATGTTATTATATTATGTGTAAATAAGAAATGCTGGTTATTAAGATAGGTTGCCTGGAGATTGACTCTACTCTATATAGGAGGATGGGTCGACAAGCTTTTCTTAAAATAAGATTAATTTATGGTGATACCCTTGATGAAGATCAAGATTAATACTAAGAGTTATAAGGAGCTAAGATGTCAACAGGTAAGATCAGTGACAACTGTTCAAGAAGCCATATAATTATTAAAATTTAGATTAAGCGTTTAAAATGAATATGATATATGTATGATTATGAAAGCATCACACAATTTAGAGCTCTATACTTATACATGCTGACATGCATACATGCACTGTTACTGATATTGTATTGATTTCAAGATTATGATATAAATGTGATCAAGATAAAAATAAGAAACTACCGATGAATATGAATGTATAGATTATATACGATATAATTGCAAAAATTATATCATTTTTTCATTGTTATGAGTTTTTGACAATTGTATAGATTTTGAATTTTATGATTGATGCTATCTTTTTACCAATATGATATCCTTACATTTTGATAATGGTGCATGAATGGTTTTCCTAATTTATAGCTTTATTGTTCTAACATTTGTACTGGTATTGTTTCAATGACTTATGATTTTCGGATTCACTATTTTATATAGATTTATGATCATACTGAATGCAACATTAAGATTTGAATTATTACATACATGTTATTTCCTTTAAGTGCTTTGAGTGCAGTTGCAGGTTTTGGTTACCTGTTGGGCTTTATAACTCATTATGTGTATCTAATTGATTTTCAAGTCGGGGTAAGGATTCAATGTTATGAGATTGATTAAAGGATGGACTTTTAGAGTTAGTTTTATTTTTTCTTTTGTAGCTAGAAGTTTTGATATGTATTAGATGTAATTCAATGAACTTATGGTTATTGTAACTAATTTTTGGGGGAAAATGTAATTGTATACGGATGTTTTGATAAATAAAATTTAATTTTTTGGTTATTTTGCTTTTAATTGAAATTAGCAGCTATGATTTTAATTAAGAAGGTTTATATAAATGATACAATTTCTTCCAATTTAGATATTGGAGCATGACACTATATAGTTTTACGTGTTCTCCCTTCCAACCATAATTATAAGACTAATATCGGACATTCCTTATCTTTTTGAGATTTAAAATTATAAGTTTCATCATAATCATTTTTATTTGCATTATATTTGGACAAAGGATTATACTCTAGTGGCATCTTAATTCCTTGTTATGGATTTAGGTTTAAGATTGATGTCTTATGTTGAGATGTATTAAGTCCTCATATAAAGCTATTCTCAAGTGATGATGTTATTTTTTAGCAAAGGAATATAAGCCAAAATTTATAACAATTTACTCAACTTAAATTGAAATTTAATTGTCCTTTTAAAAGTAAAGTAACAATAACAGATATTTTTTTAGCATCCTAAATATTTAGGGTTATATACTTATATGCTCCTCATGGCTTTACCCTTATACCCCTTTTACCATCCTTTCTTAAAGCATAATCCTTATCAATTATCTTTGAAGTCTTAAAATATAATTCAAGAGTTTAATACAAAGTTTTCTTAAAGTTCAACATCAGATGATCTAATTTCCCCTAAGAACTTTCCTTTATAGAAAATATAGTTTTTTTATTAAAATAAATCCTATAAAGTATTCTTCATATTGTGGGACAACTATGACACTTACGAATGGAGGATAATTTAGTTTTTTGAAAACTTTGATGGACTTTAAAAATTAATGTACAATAAAGTTGAGTTAATAAAATAAAAACTTATTCACACTTAGCTTGTATGAAAATAACATGTAAAGTATTAAACACTATAAACACAATCTAATACAAAATAATAAACAAGCAACTATAGGTAAAGTAAAGCAAGTGAGATAAAGGCACATTAATTTTCATGTGGTTTCAACACCAATTGATCTTATGTTCATGCCTTGTCAACGAGGGGCGGAATCATATAAAGTTTAGGGGGGGCAATTCCCCGCCCCCCCTCAATAAATTTTTTTTTTTTATAATAGTAAAAACAAATTATAGGAGAGTAAAAATATTTTTTTGCTCCTCCTAAAAAATTACTTTTGCCCCTCCTACAAAATTCTTTTGACCTAATTTGCCCTAAAAAATTACTTTTGCCCCCCCCCCCCCCCCCAATTGCCCCCCCCCCCCTCTCAAAATTGAAACTGGTTCCACCCCTGAGCCAACACATGAGCTATGAATCTAATAACTTGATGTTTGTCTTAAAACCTCACTTCTAAATAATAAAAAAAGTTAATAATAATGTACAACCCCAATCTAACATGTAATATATAGAAGTTGCACTAAGCCAATGGCTTAGGTAAAGAAAAAATGCAAATCTAAATAATGTAGGATCAAAAACTTTTAGCACAAGAAAGAAAAACACCAAAAAGATGATATTACAAATAACTTATTTGATAACCTTACATTCATAACATTCTTGCAAAGGATTGACAATAACAAAGTTCAAAATTATTTATGCTAATTTATGACTTTATAAAATTTAAATCAAGTTGTTACAATTTTTTTTTTGAAAATGAAACCATATATAATTAAACCTAACTTTGTATAAACTAGTTAAAAAAAAAAAAACTATAGTAATATGTATAGGTTTAAAATGAGATGCATTAATCTATTCTTTCATAAGGTTGTCGATGAGAATATTGTCATAACCCAAATCGATAAGACCTACAGATAAAATAGGTCTGATTGTGTTAGCTTGCAACAAACCAACCCAAGATAGGAGTTCTAGGAAACTTTCATATTTTTCTTCTTCCAATTGCTTAAAACAAATAAAAAACCACAGAGCTGCTAAAAACATTAAGTATATAGAAAATAACTCATTCATACATTTTTTTTCATTACTCATCAAAATATATATACAATAATTATATGACTACAAATTGAGCTATATACAATAACAACAACAACAAAATCAAGCCTTTGTCCCACTATGTGGGATCGGGTACATGAATCGTTTTTCTCCATTGTGTCGTATTAAAAGTCAATTCTCGTTTAAATTTAATAAATAAATATAATTTCTAATATTTTCCAACCAAGTCTTTTTATGTTGATTTTTAATAATAATATGATAATTTTAATTTTAAATATTTTTTAATTTTATTTTTAAATATAATTTTTAATTTGTAAAATTATTACTATTTTATATATCATATTTAATAAAAATTTAATTATAACATAAGTTTATATATTTAATATAGATTATTTTAATTAAATGTTTAAAATATAAATAATTAATTTATTTAAGAAGATTATTTAATATTTAATCTTTAATTAAATAAAATTATTTATTTTATTATTTAAAAATTGTTGTAATTAAACTGGCCGGTTCGCTCGTTGAACCAACGGTTCTAACTGGTTCAATCCGATTTGACGCAGAAGCGTTTTTAACATTAGACCGGACTGGCCTTGTGGCTGGTCACAATTGAACTGGTCGAACTTCGACCCGAACCTTGCCAAATACTATAATGGTAGGCAGTAGAATGTGCTATTGAGCAAATATACTGTTTCAATATATAACCAAATTATCATATATTATTTGGAGCATTATTTGGAACCTTTGATTATACTATAATATTATTTTTGTAACTAGAAATATTTTCTAATTTATAAAAAATCCCATAATTTTCAATTTATCCATAAAAATTTTTCCAAAAAAGCCTAAATATTTAGAATCATTCCATTTACAATATATAGAAAATTACACTATAAAATTTTACAGTGTGAAAGTATTCTCAATTTTTGCTAAAAATATTATAAATAAAATAAAAAAATATTCAAAATTAATCCCAATTTCCTCAAGAGGAGATGCTTAACGCAATAAAATTTCATTTATATGCTAGAAGTCGTTATTCCAACTATTTACCGCGTGCCCAAATATTTCTGAAGGAACAAAGCGCAATCAACGACAGCAGCCCCGCGCGTAGCGTAACATTTCCGATTCGTCCACTTCCTTTTTTCATCTGAGAGCAGGTTTTGCCTTGTCCGAGTCGGGGAAGAAGCCGACCGGATCTTCGGCGCTGTATTAGGGTTCAGATCGTGCCATCATCGACCCGCAGTCCTATGAAGATCACAGCGATTCTTGTCATCAAGTGCTCCGGCGCCGGCGATTCCTCTTCTTCCGGCTCGGCCGAGCCAGTGGTGCTTGCGAACGCCTCTGATGTGAGTCACTTTGGTTATTTCCAGAGGTCCGCTGCCAAAGAATTCATTTTATTTGTTGCCCGCACTGTTGCCAAGAGAACGCCGCCGAGCCAGCGGCAGTCCGTCCAACACGAAGGTTTTATCTTAGATCCATATATTCTCTGTTATTTATCCACCGTCGTTATTTTCCAGTATTTGTAATTCTGCAGTATGAAGCATTTCGTGCCATGGATTGACCGGAATATTGCTCTTTCGGGCGCTGTGGCTATATAGCTCTTTGGCATTCCTATCTCATGCATGAATTTCTTTTTGTATTGATATATTTGGTTGTGTTAATTTATTTGTTGAGACTCTTTCATGTTCTAATCATTATTCTGAACAGAGAAAAACGGCAGATTCTTTGTTTATTATTCTTGTTGTTTGCTAACTAGGCACAATGCTATTACACGCTAGGTCGTTAAGGAAGAATGATTATTTGTCTTTACTGAGATGAAATGTTCTCGTACGAAGCAGTCATTTTTCTTAATGATAGAATCTATCAAATACAGGCAAATATTGCTGGGAAAGCTCAAGGTAAGAAACTTAAAAAAAATTAAGTAGTCTTATCTAGTATAATCAAATACAATGGTAAACATCTGGTGAGGCAAGATAACTCATGATTTCAATGTTCTGTTACAACTATTATAATATGATGTATGTAAATATGCATGAAAACTTAAGGATTTATAGAGCACAAGTTACTAAATAAGTCAGCAACTTATTTTCTTTAAATGTGAACAATAAATATGAGAATTAGAATCTAAATATTAATGTAATGACCAAATAATATGAAGGAATCAATAAACATTTTGAACACATAAAATCAACAAGTCATTGTAATTTAATCAACCTAAAGAAAATTCTTGTTGTTCTAAATGTGAACAAATCAAGAGCATTAGCACACAATTAGCAAGTTTTGTAGAATAGGACCACAAAAAGAAATTATTGACTTAAGAAATGCAAACCTCATGAAATTTCTGAAGTAAGAAATGCAAATCTCACACTAGTACAAAGAGATAACTGCTTCCTGAATCAGACAGTCACGCTTCCAGCACACTAAAAAAAACCAAACATCCATCTCACACACCCAAGATTGAAAATTAGGAGAAATTTCATTCAATAAAAAAATGTATCATTACATATGACAGATATCTTGAATTTAATTTTTTAAAGGGATTGTTGTTGCTATTAGAGTTGTTCTATTATATCTTAGAAATCTTAGGGTTGATTTTGGGTAGATGTGAATATGTATCGATTCAACTAGGGTTGGCCAAACCATGGAAACCCTAGTTGGTCGAGAGCTTGTTGGCGGCCATTGAAGTGATTAGGATTTGAAAATGGAAAAGTTAATGGTCTTTTAACCACTTGAAGATGATGGAGGAATACTTAAATGATTGATATGGGGTTTGGTAGAATTTTCGAAGGGTTGTAGGTAGGGATGTCAATTTTTGACACGACCCGAAACACGACCCGAACCCGACTCGGAAAAATCCGGGTTCGGGTCAACCCGAACCCGAAACGGGTTGGGTTCGGGTTGAACAAATCAACCCGTTTTAAAAATCGGGTCGGGTTCGGGTTGACCCAGCAACCCGAAATTGACCCGAAAGTGACCCGAAACTGACACGAAAACTCATATTTGACCCGAAATCCCGAGATTGACCTGTTTTTGACCTGATTTTGACCCGAAAATCGAATATTGACTTGATTTTGACCCGAAAATTAGAAATTTTAGGTCAACTTCGGGTCATTCGTGTCGGGTTGGGTTCGGGTCCAGAAACCTGACCCGTTTTTAAAAACGGGTCGGGTTCGGGTTGACCCGAACAGTGCCGGGTTAGTTCCGGATTCGACTCGAACCCGACCCGCTGACCCGAATTGACACCCCCAGTTGTAGGTTGGCCAAATGCTTGCAAGACCTAGACTAGGTCAAGTAAACCTAGTTTTGATTGATTGCATGAAACTTGATGTTTCTTGCATTTGTTTTTGTTTCTTGCATTTGTTTTTGTTTCTTGCATTTTGTTTTTGTTTGAATGTATTGGCAGATTTTGGCCATATAGAGTTAGTAGGGAGAAGCATGGGAATGAATTTATTCAAGTACTAAAAAAGAGAAAATTGTGAAATGAAATCTCTCACCGAAGGGGTCTCTCGGACAACAATCTTGAAATGTGAGAAGTTGTCTTCCAAAACACTATAAATTTTCATTCGAGTTCACATTGAAAGATTCTTATAGGAAATACAATATTTTTGAGGAGATGGTTAATACATTTCTCCAAGTTTACATTTAAAAATTCAAAATTTTCGAATGGAGGGGGTGGGTCATTGTTTTGAGATGTTTACTCATTGGTTGGAGGATAGGAGGCGGAGCCCTTCATTTGTGGAGAGTAGGGTGATGTGGTGATTTGATTGGATAAATTGTGTTGTTTGCCCCTCTTTGGATGTCCATTGAGTCATACATGTATTTGTAGTTTGTAGTAGGCTCTAAGTCAATTTACCCTCAAACAAATTTACCTTCAAGACTTGTCAACTTTACTGCCTCCAATGCACCTTAATGGTTTGTGATTCCTTTGGAAATTAAATTATATCCAATAGACCATTGCATGCCCTCATAATACATATTATAACTATACATTGTTTAAAATTTTGCAATATAAGGCTCGCCTCAGCATAATTCCAGCGAAAACATATTGAGGCTTATGCCTCAAACTTCGTTTATGAGGCTTGTTCCTCAGCTTAGCTGAGGCCCACCTTGAGGCATGCCTTGCCTTGCTGACTTGAGGCGTACGCCTCACCCATTTATATATATTTTTATTAAAATTTACCTAAATCCTAAACTCTCCGAACAAATCCCACATTCATGCACCCTAGATCCTTAGCAACTTTCTCTCAATTGCTTAGACCTCCATACCGCCGCCTTTGCTGCAACCACCACCTTCCTAGCTGCCATTGTGGACCACTTAAAAGCCGCACACCACCATCACTCTTTGCTCTAGAAATTTTGGAGTATTAATCTCATTTTTATGTTGATGACAAATATTTATGAAAGCGGAAGATTCCAGAAATAAATGAAGAATAAGCATCTTGGGAGGTATTGAATTCCACGAGATGAGGCTGTGCAGAGACTAATTTGTTAGGATGATGACTCAAATAAAGGCCCCTTAGTGATGACAGTGCTAATAATTTATGAGTTGTTGCAAGCAATTTCAACTTTCTTTCGAAACTAAATGCAGATGAGCAGAGAATTGATAAAGAAAGAGTTTGGAGTTAAACACTTAAACTTGATGTCATATGATGCTTCTATGCAATTCTTATATTTAATATTATTTTGTTCTTGTAATATTTGAATTTCAATTCTATTTCATGCAATTTATAACCTATCAATTTATGTATTGTGTAATTTTTATTTCATATGTATGCTAATTTGTTACTTCATAGTTCAATAGAAAGTTAATTTGTCATTCTTTAACATATTATTCGGGTATTATATAAAAATTCGATTTTAACTTTTATTTTCACTTTACACAATTTTTTTGATTTTGAGGCTTTCATCTCAAAATACCTCAAGAGCAAAAAACATCTTAATATCCAATTGCACAATTTTAAGCCTTATAACCACATAAACAGACAACAAAGCAACATAATGTATGGGCACTATAATTTATAACTTCTTAAGAGACATGCTATGATAATTGTTCATTTGACATAGATCTAGGCCTATGATGCATTGCATCAACATACCTTAGAATATCTATTTATAGGCTTCTTATCACTTAAAATAGTAGACATGGTTGGCACAAGCAGAGATTAATTCAAATTTAAATTTATTCTCAAAGGACAAAAATGATTTCGGCTTATAATTCCCAAAAGTCATTATCCATGACATCCCAAAAATCTATATAATCGATGATTAACTCGGGTGCCTACAGTTAACTTGGCACTTAATATTTGAGTTGCAACTATTACATGAATCACTTTGGCAAAAGTCATGAGATCAGGATAAGCTGCAACCTGCAAAGCTTCCATGGGATTAATCATTACTCAATAGAACTATGCAAACACAGGATTGGGAGAAAATGCTAGACATGCAAACAAATCCATAGGAGAAAAAAACCAAATTCCATTGTGCATGTAGAATAAATCTGGAAAATTACACCGCCTGAAGAAATTTTCAACTCATATCATGTCATCTCCCATCTTCTCCAGTTGCACAATCACTATAACAACTCAGTTTGAGGATTAAACTTAAGCGAATCCAAATTGAAACTTTACTAAAACATATGAATTAATCTAATACTAAGAAATAAATGCATCCCTCTTTCAAGGCTCATCACTGACACAATTATAGAAATAATCATCACCAACATAATTATAGAAATACCGAACTAAAATAAAATAAAACCAACTAATGAAATGAATAAATTATGATATGATCATTTTTTGATGTGATGTTTTTGATGAGAATAAATAGAAAGATTTCCATCAGCCAGTCTCCTCAACCAAAGGATTTCGTAAGGCCTGAGGAGATATTTTAGATATTCAGGCATTGTCAGTAAAAAACCACATATCTTTGAGGAGTCATGGGAGATGTTGGGGAATATAGAGGCTAGAGAAGCATTATCAGGCCAGATGTTATACAAAATGAAAACCAATTGATGTCTTGCTCCAAAAAAGTCTGAATAGCTCAATTATTTTTAAAGATATTTGTGAGTTCTAACTGCCATGCAATCAATTTTATGACGCTTTTAATATTTTTTTGTTTGTAGAGATGGAATATAAAAGAACACAAAGAATGTGTCGCTGCGATAACTCTTTAGCAAATATATTGTTTCTCACTGAACCGGTAAAAATGAAGGTTAGCCTGGAAAAATAGAAATCATTTCATTTCGACGAATGTATTCTCAGTTGGTAGATATTACTAAATCGTAAGAATCTATTTAAATGTTTCTCAAGGCATTCAGTAATGCCTGGTAGGAGTTGCAAGACATGAAAAGAGAACGCATTGACTGTAGGACACATTTTTAACAATTTCAGGAGAATGCTTAATGTTTTCTCAACAAATTTTATCTAGAATTTTCCTAAACAGATCATCAAATATAATCACTAGCTTATGATATTTTAAAAGTAGAGCACCAATGCAACTAATGCGGAGAGCTTTCATGGAAAATTGGTGGACTAGATTCTATTACATGAAAGACATGTATAAAAAAATAATAAGATAATATTTTCATAGAGAAGAAAGGCCTTACCATAATTAGTGAAGCAAATGACATTCTCAGTGAAGGTCGGTTGTGAAAAATCTGAGTTCAGGTCAGGTGTGAAACCACTAAATGTGACTCTGATTTGTATTGCAATGAATGGAATCCCCCCCCCCCCCAAAAAAAAAAAAAAAAAAAAAAAATCAATTGAGATCATGAGGCCCGAATTCCACAACAAAATCGACTAGGAGATAGAGGGTTTCCCCGGTGAAGGTTATATGCAGAATTCACAATTACAAAGGAAGAGACCAGCAATTGGTAATCCAGGCCTGAATTTTAAATCCTGTTATATGAAAACCAAATTGGGTCTTTAAAATTTAAATAGAGATCACCATTGGTCCTGATCATAGCTTTTTGCATGTGTTAATCTTTTAGCATTATTAAGTTCTTTTTTTTATGAACTCCCCTAAGTAAATTATGTTGGGATATATTTCTTCAGGGACGATGATGTTGTTTGAAATGCTTGAGTATTAATTCATTTGCATTTTTGGGTTGGCTAATCTATAATTTTTCCCATAGAAATTTGCTTTGCCCCATGCATTTAGGATCATATTTTCTGATTTAGCTCCAGTTTCCGATGATTTTCTATTTGTGGCACAATAGTTTTTTTTTTTGGTCAATTAGAAATCTTGTCATTTCTATTGGGACACCTTGGGTAATCAACCCTGATTCTATAACCAAATGATTTGATTCATTGTAAATAATTCGATCAGAAAACAGTAGAAATCTGTGTAACAAACACATTCCTAGCTAGTTTTTTATGAATCTGAAGGGTTGTGACTCGGTATGGAAATTTAAAGTAATGAATTGGTTTGGTTTATGGAGGTTATGTTATCCAGGACTGAACTCTTATAATATATTTCTTAGTATGGTTTCCTGCAATGATCTAGTGTATGCTGGGGTTTTTCTTTGGCATTGTGTTCTTTCATGAGCTGTGATTGGTAGTGATAGGAGCTTTTTCAAGATTGGGTTTGTTGAATTATTTAGATTTTTTTTTTTTTGCGTTCTTTGTTATTATAACTTTGATCTTTATCTCATTTCTAGAAATCTATCATTGCCTGCAGTTGTATAATATATCATAAATCTATTGCCTTCCTTATTTTGCAGAATATAAGGTTCACTCTTACAATAGAAATGGACTTTGTGCTGTAACATTTATGGACGATCATTATCCTGTGCGCAGTGCATTTTCCCTCCTCAGTACTGTAAGTACCGTCTAATTTCAATTAGCATTTATATTTTTAAGACTGAAAATCTGTATGAAGAAAATCTTTGTTGCTTCCACTCAAGTTTCCTTTAGTATTTGCTTTCATAAACATGATTCTCTTATTCTCTTCTATGCTTCTTGCACGCTTATAACTGCCTTCAAAATTGTCAGAAGATATCTTTTGTCAGTAGCATTTTCCACTTTTAACTAAGTTTCATTTATTTCTCATCAGCAATTCTTGCTTACTCCAAAATCTAATTGCAAAGAAAAACTTATGGGGACATAATTTTTACACCTGTTTTGAATCCTTGACATTGATGATATCGAAGTCTATTCTTTTAGTATTTTATACTTGATCCATGCGAACATTGAATCTATTGGATGCATTTGTATTCTCTATGTTCACATACTTCTTCCTTTGATTACAAGTTTATGTAGTTTTTTTTTCTTTAAACATTAATTAATGTTTTTGCTTTTGAAGGTCCTAGATGAATATCAGAAAGCATTTGGGGAATCTTGGAAAACAGTGCAGACTGATTCTACCGAGTCATGGGTATATCTGAACGAAGCCTTAACAAAATTTCAGGTGTGCATCATTCCTCCTCTTAGGTTTTGCTTTATCTTAACTTGCATGGAATTGGAAAATATTTTTTCTTCTGGTATCAACAGACCTTTTTCCTCCTTAGGAAGAGTGGCTTATTTCATCTGTGTTTGAAGTGTGACTATTTTAGCCTCTTTTATTGATATTTCTTTGACCATACCTAAGAAAATCTGCATTTCATGAACATGAGGTTTGCTTAGTTCTACTCTTTTTACTTTGCCCAGCTTTATGTTTATTTTTTATGTTTTCTGTTTGAGTAAAAAACGCCCCAAGTTCTTTTGCAGCTTCTGTTTCAGCAACACAAAACTGTACATGGACTTCTTAGTGTAGATGGTGAAGTTAGAGAAACTTACTGAAGACAATCTGCTATATTAGTACATGTGACAAAAGTGTCTAGTTTCAGTTTATATGAAAAACGGATCGAATTGGTCCCCTAATTTTTTTGAAGGATCAAAACAGTTTCCGACTACATTGAAGTATCAATTTGGTCATTTGACTCATTGAATAGGGACCAAATTCATCCCGTGGGATCATTTAGGTTCTTATTTAAAAGGTCAAAGGACTAAAATGAGATCTTTAAATAGTCGGGGATCATTTCGTTCCATCGTAAGAATCAGAAGACAATTTTGATCCTTATCTCCAATTTGTTTATTGTTTAGTTTTAAATTGGTTGAGCAATTGTCGATTAAAGTCTTGTTTCAATTTATTAAGATTTATTTCCACTCTGTTAAAACTTGGCATTGTCATTGCTGTGGGCCCTTTTGTTTTTTCTTTGTTAGCTTCATATCAGTTGACCGCTTGATATTGTTATTTTTTCTTGTGGTCAGGATCCTGCAGAGGCTGATAAGTTGCTAAAAATTCAAAGAGACTTGGACGAGACCAAAATTATTCTGGTAGGTATTAGTTTGTGGCATCTATTTTGTAGTGATCATTTTTGTTTTGTAGAAATGAAACTATTCTATTTGTCCATATAGTAATCTTTTTATTTGCAATAATGTTGACAATTTGACTTGCATAAAAAGAAGGGAAAAGTAAAACTGCTAGAACTGCTGGGTAATTCATTTATGGAGGATACCTGCAGTAAGAGACTATTTGCATAAGGCATCGTACAAAAAAAGTCGCCCTTCATTTTGATGATTCATGTTTGGAGCTTAAGTTTAATTTAAGGAAATGTTTATGCAGTTTTATTAATTTTCATTCTTCATTTATTCCTATTGAGTTACCTGCGGTGTTAAATTTTTTCTCTGCAAATTATTTTGAACAACTTCTATCCACATCATCTTTGGTGTACCCTTTTCATTTCTAATTCTCCAACACTAATTTTTTAAAATAAGATATCATGTATTCTTTTTATCCTTTTAGACGAAATTATTACATTTGTGTATTTAGGATTCATTGTTGATGCAAGAAAAAATTAGAAAAACTCTAATTTTTGCAAGCAAAAGAAAAGGCTCCCTAAGAACATAAGAAAATACACAAAATACTCAAAAATAGATAAAATACTGCATTTAAACAAAATACAACTTTATAGGATAAAGACGACCTTTACAAACTTATGATATAAAAACAAACACCTAAACATGCTTTTGTTTAATCGAGAAGAAAGATACAATTGACGTCGAACTTGCTGAGAGAAGAAAGAGGTAAGAAGCTGAGACGAAGGAGAGGACATGCTCACAAGCTTTCCTAGAGGAAGATGAAGAGACGAGGCATAGCTCGCAAGCTATCATAAAAACCCTCAGGTTTTGCTCCAAAAATCAACACACAATCTCTCTTTTTTCTATTACAAAACACTTTATATTTATAGGGGAAAAGGGGCAGCCAAAAAGCTCAAAATATCCCCAAATAAACCATTAAAACAAGGGAAGATAGAAGGCCAAGGAGCTGTCCAGGAGCAACACCCAAAGAGTCACAAAGGGGGCCAACATTCAGTCCAGAAACAGAACCCGAACAATCACACATAAAACCGGAAAAGGCATCCAAAAGGGAACCGGAATAGCAGCCAAAGGGAACCGGAACAGCACTTAAAGGGAACTGGAATGGGCGGCTAGGGGACCGGAACAACTTTTCAAAGGGGGAGGAATGGACTTCACAGGGAACCGCAAAAGGCAGCTAAGGGGGGAAAGGAACCATCCACGGGAAGGGAAGCCAAGTGGGCAAACCAAAGGGTCAATAGAAAGGGGGGGAATGAACTCAAATAATTTCAAATTAATGAGCTGAATAAGTAGTAGCTCAACATTAATGAGCTGACATTTAGTAGAGGATATTGAAGCTCACTAAAATTACAACCCAAAATGATTTGACCCCCCTTTGCCTACATCAATTGTTCCTTGAATTCATTGCACTTTGAATTCATTAGTAAATGTATTCTTTAAAACCTAAAAATAAAATTCAAACTTTAAACTCTAAAATTGACAATAAAAGCTTAATGGGTTTAGGAGGATATCAAACCATAGTAATTGCTTGTTAAACTAGGGTTGATCAAGCAAAATGCATGGAGTTTTAACCTTGAGGCTTGGCCTTTTACTTAATCAAGACTAACCAAATTTAGGTACTCTTTGGAGTTGGATCAAAAGTAATGCATGCAATATCATTGATAGTGAGAATGGAGAGTTTATTTCAATCGGGAGACATGGTCAACCAGGTTTAACGTTTCGATGTTCCCCAAATAAGCCTCAAGAGTTGACATTTTGAACTTTGGTGGAAGTTGAGCTTTTGTGATTTAAATTGAAAAGGCTTTGGGAGGAATACATCTAATTTTTTACACCCTCAGTAGAATAGTTCACATATTGAATCAACAACGATCTCAAAATAGATTTTTGAACAGACTATGAAGCTAATCGAACTCGACTTAAAACACAATTCTGTCCCATGCACTATGATTTTCCACCCAAATAATAATATCAAATTGAACGATGATATCCCCCAAATATTCGTCCTCTTACTAGCCGTCAAGTACATGCCGTGAAGTTCCCACATCACATTAGATCCTTCTCGGCATACCTTACTAGCATGTTGTGTATCATTTAGTCACTCGTATGGAGGCCGCTGCCTTGCCTAGAATTCATGATTATTTTCCAATAACTCGATGCTAATTTATGCGCAGATTGAGCCATCCATGTCTAATCGGCTACCATCTATCAAATACAAAGCTTCCATGCAAACCACTTCTATCGCAAGCAGAGCTGGTCCACCTCAACACCCATGTGGACCCGAAGCCTGTATTTATCTACTTTTATGCACCAATACATCAAGTTATTATCGACCACCTCTTTCTGCATTCTATTCTCTGACATCACCCATTACAGGAGATTGGTTGTCCTTTAGTAACAACTGGCGAACGTGTCCCTTTATTTGAGCCAAGAAATTTCTGAATGATGAGGAGAGTGACTAGACGTCTGCATTTATCTTGGAGGGATCCAACAAAGACGTGGGAATTAGTCATCTCTTATCCAACAAGACATAACAGTATTGTTTTGGCCAAATCTTTATGGACTTTGATAGGCCATATGTTTTTAGAATTTGAGGGTGACGGGAGATTGGATGCCTATAATTAGTAAGTGGTCAAAAATGGAAGCAGAGAACTTTCAATGCAATGAAGTCCAGCTTATACATATTGAACAAGGCCACTATCCCTCGTAGCACCATGAATTTATTGAGAGTGAATTTTGCAAATATGATGTGACACTCCCTTAGGAACATAGTGCTCTCTAGCTTGATTGGTAGGGTTTATCCGTTCTTGAATTTAGCTAGGTAGAAATATAGTTCCAGTCAATTAACGTAGTGTTCCTGTGACCAATGTCTAAAAGTTGGACAATCCATCATATTAGAAGAGTATACTTTTCTAAGAAGCATCCAACTACCCTTGAGATATTTGTCAGGGACCTAACACATATTTTTACAAGTTGCAAGTGAAAGGGAGAAATTTGTTTGGATCCATCATATCCACAGGTTAGCATAGTAAAGCACCATCACTCATGGTAAACATCTTTCTTCGTTAGCCTTTCCTTTTATGACCACCAAGAGAGAGAAACAAAGGAAAACACTTTCAAGAAGCGCAAATGTCTCTGCCTATTATGTTCAACATGAAACAGTGTGACATTAAGTGGATGATTTTAAAATTTCCTGTCAGATTTCCCCATTAATGAGTTAAGGTAAACTTGTTGGGGGCAGGACGCTTAGTCAAGTGGAAAAACTTACTTTTTGCTACTGTTTTTTTTAGTGTATCTTTGCATTTCTAGAAAATTGGAGATCAAACTATGATGACAGTGAAAAGTGGTCTTCTTTTTTTATTAAGTCAAAACGATCATTCGAACGATAATACTTTAAAACCTTATTTACTTGGTGTCTCTACACCACTACCTTTTGTCCATAACATAGACTCTTGGTCTTTTATTTTGGTTAGATGTTGCGTCATGCCTTAGTAGCTCACCCTAAGAGGAGGCGTGCCAAGGACATTAGTTCATGTGCCTAGGTCAACCCTAGGTAAATGGCCAATGTTGTGGAAAACATTTGAGTTGATAATTTACCTTGTCATTTCAGGTCAGTTTTTCATATAACTAGTCAACATTATCTCTATCATGACATCATTTGAGAAGGCCTTAGGTCAAAGAAATCTCTGTGTTGCTACAAGGAGGCTGAGCTCCACTCCATTGGTCACAATTTGTCAGGCTCAAGTTGTAACTTCCTACGCCTATGTCCAACTCTTTAATTCTCCCTCAAATGTTTGTCTCTGTCACAATCACTTGGCTGCGCGGGAATGCCACAGGATTATTGGTGGGACATACCAGTCCTCAATGGCCCAAGTTCAAATGCCAGCTAATCTTTCAACTCATTGTATTATTAACTTGTGACTCTTAAAGTAATAGATACATTCATATTGAAGGGCATCTAGTTTGCCCTCTTCCTTCTAGTGGCTAATCACTTTGGCTTTGAGGTGTGAATCTCCTATTGTTGCTCCTCGACGATTAGGCCCAACTCTTCAGTTCAAGTAATGTTGGCCTCCAGACGCCCTTAGAGATTTGGTTGGAGCCATTCCTCAGAGAACTTGCGACTAGCTTCTTGCTCGTTGATTGAAGAAATTATAGCTTTTGAATGACTAGGGAGACCTAAGGGCAATGTGTTTTTTTACCACCTCTTTCATAACTGGCTGATCCCTCGACAGATTGCTCGTCTTTAGCATCATCACTATTACCAGTGGCTCTTCCGACGCGATGATTGCCGCATTGATTGTGACTCAATTTGGTCTAACATTTTCCTCTAACTATCAGGTGGCTTTTTTTTTTCCTTTTAAGCAACCTCCTTTCACACTACTTTAGCTACAACTTGCTCCCTTTCATTCCATTTTCATCACGGCCTTCTCCTGGCCTCGTTGCACAACCTCTTCTATCACAGCTTGCTTTGCGAGTGCGCACCACCTCAATTGTTGCTTGCACTTTTGTTGTTGGTCATGCGGTCTCCGTCACGGCTTTCTTTGAGACCTCCTTCTGGATGGCCTCCTCTATTGCCTTCCTTTTGGCTTTGGGAATTGGTGCAACCTCTCTTGTTTCCTCCAATGTTGCAACCTTTTATGCAATTCTACTCAAATTTCGAGAAGCCACAACCACTCATTGAAGATTTTTCAAAAAAATTTAAACGTTTATGCTAACCTCTTTATATAGTCAACCCAAAATTGGCAGTGCCTCGATAAAAGACCCAATTGCAAATCGACATATATCCAAAATAATAGGTTTCGAAATAGCGGATGCCAAAATTCAATTTTTTGATCACCTGAGTGTCCAATCAGTGCTTGTACTTCAACATGGGGGAAAATGTAACATCTGATTTCTCACACCATCATCAGAATGATAGATGTTGTGGATTGACAATTATCTTAGCTTCAGACCCGTCTACAAAATCAATTGAACATAATAGTTAAATGTTCTTTGGGAAGAAGAAAAGGAGGGCCTTCTTGGGTGGTTGAACTCCTCTTGAGGACAATTATGCAACTTGTATCATGGCTTTTCATTCTAATGATGATATTATGCCGCGTATCCATTCTCATGTAGGTTGTCTAATCCAGATCTTGAAGATCTTGCCCACATGGCCACATAGGACCATTTTCACTATAATCTTGCCAACCTGTCGCTACTTGCAATGTAGACGCTCCTCATATAGAGGCCTGTAACTCATGGTTATTTTTCAATTGCTCGACATCACATTATCCGCAGATCAATCTATGAATGTCCAATCAATTACCATCAAACAACTCCATAACCTCCATGTGGATCACTTCTGTCACTAGTAAGGTCGCTATTATTGATTGCCAACCAACCCATCCATCTCAGCATCCAGCTGACCAATCAAATTCCCTCTCCCTTC
The DNA here is from genome assembly GCF_001605985.2 of Dendrobium catenatum. NCBI lineage: Eukaryota > Viridiplantae > Streptophyta > Magnoliopsida > Asparagales > Orchidaceae > Dendrobium > Dendrobium catenatum. The sequence continues at coordinate 921,711 of NW_021319455.1, forward strand.
CCTCACTAGTTTAAAGTACTTTTTGATCCTTGAACTTTTACATGTAAAATTATTGAGATTTTGAATTTTGTAAGGAGAGGAAGTGATGCAGGACTAGATATGATTTAAATGAAGATGTTAAGATCTTGCACGTTTTGGAATAAGAGCAATAAGATTTAAAACATTAGCTACTAAATGATAATAGAAAACAAAAGAGCGGTGACTCCGCTTAGGCCAAATCACACACTAGAAGCTAAGATCACCAAAACATTTAGAATTTCAACATATGCAAATTAAGTAGATTTTCAATAGCACCCCTAGGTTAAGAATGAGATTAGAAAGCATAAAAAATCAAACTCATGTCCTACGTTTGCTAAGCATTGGCAGATAGCTTTGCTCGACTCCTTGTGCTTGAATCACAACCTACAAGAGAAGAATATTTGTAGAGAAATTGAAGAGGAGGAAAGGTTCACCCTCGTTGTGGGGCGGTGGTGATTTGCTACTGAACGGTGGACAATTGTTCTTCGATGGCTTCAGACATGGTGAAAATAATATGATACAAGTACCCTCGGCGGAATTGTCTATTTTCGGATTGATGTCAAAGAAAGTCAACTTGAGGATGTCGAGAAGCCGGAGTCAAGATCTGGATCGGCCATGCATTGATCTCGTAGGATTGAAGTGTTGTAGATGACGTACTTTGCTCTCCTTAAAGATTCCCCTTGAGAGAAAGAAGTTTCTCTCAAGAAATCAAGTGGAGAAGAAGGGTTGGAGATGGCCGGCCAAAGGTGGGAGTTTGTAGAAGAGATTGGTTTAGATTTTGGGGAGGAAAGATGGAGGGAATTAGTAAATTCTTTCTCCTAATTAATCCTTTAATTTGGAAAGGATTTATTGGGTCTTTGGAGAGAGAAAGGGGGTGGGTAGGAGAGAGGGAGAAGCTTTGAATTCTTCCCAAAGAGAGAGGCTTGAAGTTTGGAAAGTATTCAAGTAGGGGACATGCATGGGGCCGGTGGCATAGGGAGGGAATTTGGGGGAAATAAGCAAGGGTTATTACTTTCTTAAATGAGATTCTCAAATTAGGACATAGGATTTAATTCCCATCTAATTCAAATTAAATTTGGATTTGATTTTAGAAACTGTCCTAAAATAGGATTCTATTTTAAGACATGTTTCAAATTTCAAATTTGAATTGAATGATTGAAAGTGAAAATCTTTCTCAAGAGAGACTAAGCAAGAAAGGAAGTAATAATGGGGAATTTAGGAAATTGGAAGCAAGGGGGGAAAGGGTGAGGCCGGCGGCTAGTCTAGGGTTTGGTGGAGGTGGAGGGATCAAGTGGGTCACTCAATCAAGGGGAACCACCTTGGATGGCCGGCGGCTATGTGGAGTGGGGAAAAGGCCTAGGCCGGTGGTGGGGTTGGGGTGTAGCCGACGGGGTGAACCGTGGGATGGAAGGGAAGGGAGGGAGAAGAGGAAAAAAGAAATACGAAGAAACAAGCCACGAGCTCGGACTCTTTCAAGGTTGGTGGGTGATCCGCTTCCTTCTTCAAGGGATTTCTCTTCAAAACCTCTCAAGCTCTCACAAGAATTCAATATGCAGAAATTTGATTATAATTCATTTATTAAACTCAAAAGAAACATAAAGGGGCTATATATAGCCTCATACAATGAACGGAAAAATAAAAAATGTCTTAGCCCTTAGGGCTTACACATGACAAACCCTTAAGTATGGGGTAAAAAGGGAAATACAATTAAAACAAATACATAAAGAAAACAAATAAAATAAATACATATGAGGACTCAAAAATAGATCGGCGCGATTGTGGCCGTAGATCGACGACTACTTCTCTGATATACTTTCCATGATTTGATGTCCCCATCAGGAAGAGAGCGAGATTGAGAGCTGACCACCCTCTTCTACCCCCCTTTTAGTGATACTTTTCCTCCTACAATAGACATAAGCTAAGAAGCTGATAGGAAGTGGATGCACTTTTCGCAAAAATCAGCAGATGAAACACAAAAAAATGGGAAGAAGAATGCCCAAAATTTTTTTATTGAAAGAATTATAAAGTGAAATGCAAGATACAACTGGATCTTCAATTGGAGAGGAAGATCCGACTTTCCCAAATCCCTAACCGTCGGCTAGAGTCCAAATAACCTAAAAATAAACTAAATTCAGCAAACTCCAAAACATCATCCTGAAATCACCTTATCAGTAGCCTTAAATTATAACAGCGCAAACTCTTAACTATTGAGATATTGTCCGCTTTGACCTAATGGTTTCACGATTTTGCCCTGTTGGTGTAACTTTCCAGGAGATCATCCATCCCAAGATTTCTTTGGGATGAGCACATTTAACTATGGAGTTTTTTAATGAAATTCTAACTATTACATCAAAAGGCGCCTCGATATTTAAGAGTTTAGTTTCTTTTTGCTTAAGGGATTTCACAATCTCTCATTTAAGTAACTGATATCCTCGTCAATATCTTTATCCCAAAAACATTCACCAGACATCTAAGATTCTAGGAAATTTTATTACATCCGGTGCAAGGACGTAGAGGAACGTCCGGTCGGAGCTAAATTTTCGCCAAAAAACTCAGTATTTTCTCGATACAACTAGGTATTATTTGATAATAACGATGAATACCGCTCTTTGAAGACCAATACCGAGTTATACCGAGCTATATCGAGAAATACCGAGTTGTACCGAGTTTTTTCTAGGAAAAACTCGGTACAACTTTTGTATAACTCGGTATTGCTCAAGATAGCTCGAAAAAACTCGGTATTGGGTCTTCACATGATGTTATTCCTCGTTATTATTTGATATTGCTCGGTGTTTACTTGGTACAACTCGGTATTTGGCGGGAATTTGCCTCCGACCGGACGTTCCTCTACGTCCGGTCGGAGGACGTAATAATTGTTCAGATTCTAGAGGTGGCCCCTACAAGTTCAAGTGGTGACTCCCACCATGCAGTACTTTATCCCATACAGGGTTCAAGAGGTGGTTCCCATGACGTAGCACTTTGTCTTGTATGGCACTTAGTTCTCATTATCCGGCTGGTGTATTGCTCTGATACTATTTGTAGCAGCCCAACCTCTTAACTATTGAGATATGGTTCGCTTTGGCCTAAGGGCCTTAGGATTTTGTCCTATTGGTATAACATCCTAGGAGGTTACTCATCCCAATATTTCTCCGGGATGAGCATGCTTAATCGTGGAGTTTCTTAATAAAATTCTAACTAGTACATCAAAAGCCTCTATGTTTAAGACTTTAGCTTATTTTTACTTAAGGGGTTTCACATAAATGTGCTTCCATAATTCCCTCTCAAATCAGCCCCCTTTTCCTAAATAATTCCCTCTTAGATTTAAATTCAAATTATATTTATTTCTCTAATTAATTCCCTCCCACTTTTAATTAAAACTTTCCTAAATAATCCCCCATTTAATTCCTTCTTTTCCCTAAATAATTTCCTCTTAGATTTTGAATTCAAATTTAATATCTTGCCCTAAATAATTCCATTCCAATTGTAATTTAAACATTCCTAAACAATTTTCCTTTGATTAAAAACCTTCCTAAACATCTCCCTCTTGATTAGAAAACTTCCTAATTCCTTCTCAATCAAATTGGTCGGTCCATCAATACTCTTCTCCCAAAGTGCCACATTGTACTTAAAGTGGAACGAAGAAAATTGTTGCTAAAGCACTTGAAAAATGGGCTGACATTGGGTCGAATGATCCCTACCTCAAGCATATTCCTGATCAATCTCTCGATCTCATCCTTCTAGATTTGGGGATAACGGTACAGACCCTGATATGTGAGACTGCTTCCTTCAAGATGATAGCATACTCGTGTTCCTGTGGTGGAGGTAACCCCTGGACTGGCTGGAACACCTCTAGATACTGCTATAGGATTGGTTGAACCATGTATTGCTCGTTTATCTTCTCCCCATTTTCTTCACCTTTCAAACTCTATAGCTCCATAAAAAATCTCATTTATTCATCATTCCCCCTCTTTGGAAGTGGCTCCAAAATCACCTCCATGTCATCTATCTATGTAAACGATAATGTTGAACTGGCAGGAACCAGATTCTCTATAGGTGAGGTCATTGAATTCTTGTTTACTTGAGATTGAGAAACTACATAGGCTTTGAAATCATGCTAGCTATAAGTAGGATTTATTAAACAAAATTTTGCATCAGATTCAGCTAGTCTAGCAAATTTGTTCATGCTTTGTTTACAGTTCTGCTTGACAAGAATGGAATGTCGTTGATGTTGATAATGTCCTTTGACATGAAGATCCAACAACTTCTTTGTCATTCCTTATAGGTTGGAAAACATTTCCTCTATTAATGACATTTGGCCTTCAAATATTGATTTGAGTTGGCCAACATTTCATTTAAGATGCTCTTCCAAGGCATCAACTTTCCTTGCCGCAATAGGTCCCAAAAAAGTGCTATGATACCAATTTGATAGGAAGTGGATGCACTTTTCACAAAAATCAGTGGATGATACACAAAAATTGGAAAGAAGAATGCCCCAAAATAATTTTTATTGAAAGAACTATAAAGAGAAATGTAAGATACAATTGGATCTTCAATTGGGGAGGAAGATCCAACCCTCCCAAATGCCTAGCCGCTGGCTAGAACCCAACTAACTTCTAAATTTAGCAAACTCCAAAACATCATCCCCAAATTAGCCTCCTTTTCCTAAATAATTCCCCATCATATTTGAATTCGAATTAGATTTATTTTCCTGATTAATTCCCTCCCAATTTTAATTAAAACTTTCCTAAATAATCCCCTCTTAATTCCTCATTTTTCCTAAATAAATTCCTCTTAGATTTTAAATTCAAATTAAATCTCTTGCCCTAAATAATTTCTTCCCAATTGTAATTTAAACATTCCTAAACAATTCCCTTTGATTAAGAACCTTCCTAAACATCTCCCTTTTGATTAGAAAACTTCCTAATTCCCTTTCAATCAAATTGGCTGGTCCATAGAAGCTGAACCACTTTAACTTGGTTTCCTCTTATTCTGATATCTATTGCTTCTACTAATCTTTTCTTATTGGACAACTCTCCTCGATGAAGTAAGCCAAGCTGGAAGATCTTATTAGGAACTAACTTGAATCAGCTTGAATCATTCAACAAATTTGACCCGTTCATATTATGTTGAGTAAAGAGGTTCTTAGGTTGGCGAGGATGAGAAGATTATGCTCCATTGTCTCTTGGCGAGGTGAAGTGCCTTCAGTGGAAGTCAGCGATTGAGTATGGAGACTATGTTGTCTTCAGTGCAAATTGATCGAGTAGCGCTCTTGGGGATGATGAATTACATGAGCATTTTTTCATAAACGCTACTCTTTGGATCATTTTCATCAATTGATCCCTTATTTAATTTAGTTGTTAGTATCATGGATATATGTACCTTTTATTCGGATGCTTTATGGCTTGGCTTCTTGATCCAAAACATCTTCCATGCTCAATGCACCTACAGAATGTTGAATCTAGATTGCGCTCTTGGGTAACTGTAAAATCTTATTGATGGATTGAGCCTTAAAGAAAGAAGAGATAGAAAGAAAAAACCAGAGAGAGAAGCTATGAGGACTTTATAGATCTTTATCATAAAGTGCAAACTAATGTAACTTGATTCAATCGTAATATATCAGGCTCGTGCCTCTGTGATAGGAAACACTTGTAGATCTCAAGTATTTTCTATCAATCTTCGGAAAACAGCGAGAATTCTTCACAAAAATCCGCACAAAATCACAAAAACAATAGATACTTTGTATTATTTGATGAAAGAAACACGGAAAATCGCAAGATACACTTGATCTTCAATTCAAGAGGAGGATTGATATCTCCCAAATCTCTAGACGCCGCTAGAGCCCAAAGAAAACCTAATCTAAGAGATCTCAAATTTCAGTCAAATTCAAGATGCCCTAACCCTAGGAAAACAAAGTATTTAATGCATACAAATCAAAAGGAAATCCCTAAACAGTCCCTACATTCAAATTTCCCTCTCAAAATTCTCAAAAATTCTTCCTACAAGGATCTGCTTAGGCGTGCGGATCGTCAGAACTCCGCAGGAGGCGGAGATGTCGCCTTGTTCGCGTCTAGGCCGGTCCAGACGTCCCGTTTGGACCGGCTAGACCGGTCTAACACTCTGACCTTCTATTTAGAGGTTCAGTTTGAGATTCAATGCTACAAGAATGGCTACAAATAAATAATACATATAAAATTACATAGTAAAGATTAACATTACTTGCTATAAAATGTTTAAGTTTTTCTTTGTTCATAGCTTTTACATGTACTTGATCAACTCTTGGCAAATTTGAAACTCTGGATAGAATATTTGAGGAAGAGTTCCCTTCAGCGATTTCTTTATGAGTTGGCACTTGGCAAATAACTTTAAATGACTTGTTGACTTCACTTGATGAAAAGATGTAAAATGTTTCTAGACGTAATGAAACAGACCTAGTAAAAAAATAGAAAAAAAAATCAAAAAGAATGATCAATGCTTTTTTTCCCGTAAAAGAAGGTTGGTTAAAAAGCTTCAATTTATTATTCATATCTAGTGGATCTCTGCTAGACATTGAAGTTTTATTTATTTCCATGTTCCATGAAAATGCTTGCAAATCAAATTGTTTATTTTTTTCTAGGTTGTTATTGCTGAAGTAATTAACATTTAAAAGATGAACACATGAAAATGTGTGATGTGGAAATTATCATTGAAACTTTAAAAGATGAAATTGAACCCATTGATCCGTCTGTTTACAAAACTAAAAACTTAATCATTTTGGGAGGGTTTGGCTACGTGTAGTTGATGAAAAATATCTTATAATCACTGTTTAGAACGTTCATTTTGATGTATTTAAACTTCTTGATGTGTGAGCAATGTTCACAAAATGTGACGGTATTTGGTATATAAGTGTAAAGTGTTGGCGCTAACCAATTTTAAGATTCCTATCTGTACATTAGGATATTTGAAACTCCAAATCATATTGGTTTGGAGTGAAGGTTCAACCAATCAGTTGGACCACACCTATAAAATCAGAGCTTTTGTCTTAAGTACTTGCTCGAAAAAAAAAAACACTTGCTTCTTCAAAAGAAATAATATCGGGATAAGTTGAAAGATTCTAGAAAATAATAATACCCCTTTTTATTATAAATGTTGTTATTGTTTAAATATATAACTAATATGAGATCTCATGTATAGTTTTGTCATGCAAATTTTGCACCAGCACAAGATTACATCAATCTTCAACAATGTTTTCAATGCATCAAGTGCAATGCAATGCGCAAAATTTCTACAAGAATCTTCAACAATGTTTTCAATGCAAAATTTCTGTTTTGATTTATAGGCAAAGCGTAGCAACGTTTTTACTAACTATAGCATTTATTGGTTGCATGTTATCTTGACATATATTATGTGCATAAAATAGTTATTTAATTAATTAAATCTAAATCACATTAGGAATAATTTTTTAGCATGCGTACTTTGCTATGAGTGATAATTGCTAAAATTGGTAGCTATGAACTAAAAGATCCCATATGAGCTAGGCTATGTACTTTCTTTTGCCAAAGATATGAACATTAGTTGGCCATAATACTTTAGTCACATGAAAAGCAAGTGTTGTTATCATCACTAGCCTATGTTATGAATTGATTTGGCTTTATAAATCAGTCTTTTCCAATCATTTCTGTTGAGTTTTTGGGTGTTAATTCTAATTTGCAATTTTTTATACTATTGCTGCTTAGATTATCTTTGGCCTACCCTTTTTTTTTGTTTATCACCCCGATTTAATTTTCTCTACTCATATAATCAGTGCACTTTCTACACTTGAAACTACAACCCCAATCATCCATATTTATTTTCCAACACCATATCTTCCCCTAAGGCTTTAAAGAAAACATAGTGTGAAAAAGCTGTTGGACTAATGATATTTGTAAATGCTTAGGAGTTGAAGGAATATTTTTGGCTTACTAAATTTTTTAATATTATTTTGAAGACTAAAAGATGTTAGATGAGTGGAGAATGAGTTTGTTGATTCCTATTTTTAAGACTAAATGTGATCCATAAGATTGTGCGAATTATAGAGGAATTAAGTTAATGTGTAATACTTTAAAACTTTGGGAGGGAGTTATTGAGCATAGGTTACGACTTAAGACGTGATACTAATGTTTCTCAAAATCAATTTGGATTCATGCCAGGTAGGTCTACTATGGAAGCTATACATTTATTAAGAGCTTTGATGAAGAAGTATAGAGAGAATAAGGAGGATCTTCATATGATATTGATGTAGAGAAAGAATATGATAAAGTTTCAAGAGAAGCGCTATGAAAAGTTCTAGAAAAGGAGTTAACACTTCTTATATTGAAGTCATTAGGGATATGTTTGCAGGTGTTGTTACTTGTGTTCAAACACAAAGTGGTTTGACCAAGAATTTTCCTATTTTTGTTGCATTACATCAAGGACCAGCCTTAAGTCCAAATCTTTTGCTTTATTCATGGATGTTCCCACTAGACATTTGCAAGAGGTTGTACCCATGTTTATGTTTTTTGCTGATGATATTCTTCTTGTTGATAAGACTAGAGAGGGAGTTAAAGGTAAACTTGAATTATGGAGGTCAACATTAGAGTCTAAAGGTTTTAATTTGAGTAGATCTAAAATATAATATATGGAGTGTAATCTTAGTAGTAATAGACCTAGTGGGGGATTTGTGACTTTGGATGATCGTGTCATTAATAATAGTACACGTTTTAGATATCTTGTGTTTATTGTTCAGAGTGAAGGTGAAATAGATGGGGATATTATTAGCAGAATTCAAGTTGGATGGTTGAATTGGAGGAATGCATTAGGCTTGTTGTGTGATAGAAATGTCCCCCTCAAACTTAAGGGAAAATTCTATAAGATGGTGTTGGGACCTGCAATGCTTTATGGTGCAGAATTTTGACCATTAAAAGAGAAGCATAATATTAAGTTAAGTTTTGTAGAGATGAGGATGCTCTGGTGGATGAGTGACTTTACTCTTGAGACAGGATGCTAAATGAGCATATACGTGAAAAGTTTGGAGTAGCTTCAGTGGAAGATAAGATTAGAGAGAGTTACCTTAGATGATTTGGTCACATAAAACAATAATCTTCTAATGACCCGATTAGGAAAGTAGATGTATATGATTTGACTAATGTTAAGAAATGTAGAGGTAGACCTAAAAAAACTTGGTTAGAAAATATTAGAAATGTCATTTCTTTTTTAGTTTAAAATGAGAATTTGACTCTTAATAGGACACAATGGAAAAAAAGGATTCTTGTAGCCAACTGCACGTAGTGGGATAAAGGCTTGATGTTGTTGTTGTTATTGTACCATATCTTCCCCAGATATCTCTCTCGCACCATTTCACATATAATCCTTTCGAAATCTACTCCTTTTGATTTAATCTAAGAATTTTTATTTTTTCTAAAATCAACTTTGCTTCACTATAATTGAGTTTTTTTATTGCTTAGCAATCATATTCATATAATATAGTCAATATCATTGCATTTTATATTAAATTTGGCTTTACATTACAACAACAATAACAATAAGTTTTTATCCCACTATGTGGGGTCGGCTACATGAATCATTTTTCCCAATTATGTCTTATTATTAATCCCCATTCTTTATTATCACATAATATTGATGAGTCATTTTACCATTTTAATCATTTAGTCTTAATTCTAGTACTTATATCTTCATTTATTTTCTCTTTCATCTATACAATAGGTCCAAAATAAATAAATCTGTAAAATCTTTGGATCTTTATATCTTCCATTTTCTTATAATATTAATTGATTATTATTTATTACCAATTTTACACTCACTGCAACTGCATATCATATTCTCGGTTTTTTTTTTTTTCAATTAAGTTTAAGCCACTTATTTTAAATAATTTTTTACAATTATTCTAATCTTTTAATTATTTTATTAATATCTCACTAATTTGAATTATATCATCTAAACCTATTGTATTTCCATATATCTTGCATTAATTACTCTTTGCAAGTATCTGCAAATAAATATAAATTATATAGACTTAATGCTGATCCTTGATATTTTTCTATTGTGTTTGGAATCTTGGTAATTTCATAATTACTTTTCAATGCTAGTCAAAACTGTTATCATACGCATCTTTAAAGTGATGATTCAGTAATTAGTTTTTGGAGTTGTTGAGTGATAAAGGAGCTCCTTAAAAAGATAGATTTACATTATGTAAAGAAACGAGTTATGTTATAAAACTATTTGATCAAATTGACTTGATTAAAGTTGGAGGTTAAATGGAATCAATAATTCGATAGGACATTTGCAAAGAAATTGGATCTGCATAATTTGAGTCATAGTGGACATCTATTTGAAGTTTGCTCAAATGTGAAAAAATCATTATTTCACTGTCAAATTCGTAGGCTTAAAGGTGTAAGATTTTGCGTAATTGTAGCATTCACAGTTGCTTGACAAATTTTCGTTTGCTTTCCATGCCTGTTAAGAGCGAGAGATTATTTTGTGTGGTGTCCGAATGCATCCGGAGGTCAATACGGACGCGCCATATCATCAAATGCACTGTGCATTGGCTGACGTGGAGCGTCTGGATAGGCCTCTGGACGCGTCCGAACACTGCACGTAACAATTTTTCGTTAAGAGCTGCCTCTTTTATCAATTAATTCATCTTCCCTGGTAACTGATATGTTGGCTCAAACTTCTGTAGCATAAAACCATTGATAGTGTGCTGGCCAGAGGAGAGAAGTTGGATAGCCTGGTGGAGAAGAGTTCAGATCTTAGTGCTGCCTCCCAGGTATGTTGTTCATTTATGATTTAAGAATCCATAAAGTACTAATAGCATAAGATACAGTCAACATCCATTGCCAATTATTGCAAGCACTGAAACCTCTTCTGATACTTGTATTGCCTGTCCAATCCACAGATGTTTTACAAGCAGGCCAAAAAAACCAACCAGTGCTGCACCATACTTTAATGTCAATGGGAGATTCCGAGTATTGCGTTATATAATCTGCTTTTCAGAAATCTAAAGCTTTTCAAATGGTGATGATTCTTCTAACCTGATTGGTTTATCTGGGCAGGAATAGCCCGAGTTCTATGCAAGTTATACGTTTGTAACTGTTCAGTTTTTTTTTTCTTTACGTGTGAGTTATGAATGTGTGAATTTATGCGCTGGCCACTTGGGAAGTTGATGGTACACTTTTGTTATTGAATGTTATATAAGTGCAAGAAAATCTAGATTATGCGATACCTTAGTTTCGCACCGGGCTTAGCTGGGTTGGTGCACGAGCATGGTTGGGAACCCCCAACCCATATTTGAGTCCCCTCTTATGTGGCGTGGCGTGATCTCTTAAGTGAGAAAAAAATAATTGCGGTACTGCACCTGTGGGGCTGGTTGCTGGTAGGCTTGCCTAGGGAGTAGTTTCGCTGCCAAATACCTCATAAAGGGGTGGCAACAAGTAGATATTTTCGTTCAAAATAATTATAATTATAATAATTCTATCATTTGTTGGAGTCTGTTTCAGTGGTAAGATCTAATATGATCCTACCATAAAGATTATAAGTCTCATTCAGCAAATATTAATTATTAGCTCTTTGTCAAAGGCAAATAATATTTAAATCATTACTATAACTCATTTAAAATTAGTTTCTTTGGATTTTATATAATGTTTTATATTTCCCTTTTTGTTAATTAAATCTCCTCATAGGTGTCCGCATGAAACACGAGGTATTGCATATGCTAGTGCTTGAGCCTGAGGGCAGTTGGTTCGACCTAGATTTGGTTTGAGATTTTTTTTTTTTTTTTGCTTTTTAAAGCTTTTTTTATATTGCAAATTTTTTTTGATTTTTTTTTTTACTAAATTTTTTTAGAAAACAGTAAAAAAGCTGTCCCAAACTAAGCTTTAGGCTTCGTTTGGGACGGCTTTTTTACTGCTTTCTAAAACGGAGTTTTAATACAAAAATAAAAAAATTTGTACTAAAACTCCGTTTTAGAAAGCAATAAAAAAGCCGTCCCAAACGAAGCCTTAGTCTAAGCTCAAGCTTAGGCATACTGACATTTTTTGGGTTCTCAGGTGCATTTTTCATCATTTCAAAATAAATTTTGACGTTTTTGAAGCCCAACGCAATCGCTTAATTAATTTTGAAGAATTTGAAGCAAATATGTTGATAATTTTTGTTCCAATCAAATTGCCAACTTCGTATTGGGCTAAAATTATAATTTTGAAGGTCTTACATAAATCATTATTTGAGGGGAGATCAATGTTAACGTTTAGGAAGCTATTGTACCACATATTTTGTATGAAATTGTAATTTTTTTATCACAAATTTTCTCAATATATTTTTTGAGAAGGCTAATTTTAATGTAACATTTGAATTGAAAATTTTTTAAATTAAATTTAAGATTATTTGAATTTCAATTTTAAAAAAAATTATAGTTGAATTGAATGTATTGGCATGAAGAATCTATTGATATGATATAATCCAATTTTAATGATCCAAAATTTGGCACTTGAAGTATAATTAAAAACTTCATAATGTCAATTAGAGAACCAGTTGATTATCTTAATATTATGTGCTTATAGTTGAATTGAGCGCTTAGATGAGAAAATATCATTGAGCCTAATGCCATTAAGACATTTAAATAATTAATGAAAGAATGATTTATTATCAAAGGAATCAATATAGTTTATCTCATGGAGTGTTTTAAGGTTTTAACCAAATAACTAAAATGTAGCTCTTAAAATTATAAATTAAACAATTTTTTTTATATATAAAAGGGGAGCCTCGATTTTAACCTAAAGTAAAATTAGTGTTTGACAGTCTGCATGACTCTATAGTCCTTTTAACTCTTCTTGACATTTGATAATGATGATCGCCGCCAATAATCATCGTTGTTGCCTGACCATTTAACTGTCGTTAACCAACTATCATCACGTGATTGCCATCATTCGACTGTTGTATCATTTGGCCATCGTCTGATCATTATCATCTAATCGATACTGTTAGACCATCATTATCTAACTATGATCATCCGATTGATACCCCACCATCATCATGTGATTGTCATTACCAAACTAGCATCGACCAACCACCAATATCCCTCTTATCTTCCCACTTGGTTGGGATCGAAATTGCACAGAGGGATGAGCAAGAGGATGTGAAATTGGCGACGGGAAAATAGTTGGAGCATTGGGACAACACACAAGTAGAGTTTTTTACTATCAATGCTCTTGATGACCTTTTGGAGGACTGGATATTTGAAGCAAAGGGTGTTATCGTTGAAAGTGATAACAGTAGTATTATAAGATTGCTTTAGAAGTCTATTTTAGAGATTGAATGGTGGAAAAATTAACAATTGTTGGTTGACCTGGCTTTCCTTTCTAATTTCTATCATGTAATTTTTAAATTTGTGAATAGAACTTGTAATAAGTCAGCTGATTATTGTACAAAGCTTCTCATCAGACATTCTTTTATTTGGAAGGGAGATTATTCTTTCATGGTTTGTTTGTGATAGCTTTCTGAATGCTTTCTAGAACAGTGTTTTAGTTAAAAATTTTCTTGAATTAGAATTTCTTGTACTAAAAATATGTTTTTAGAGAGCAACGATAAAACTATCCCAAAAGAAGCCTTAATCTTCCTAAAAGTTTCTATTATTTGCTGAGAGAGAGAGAGAGAGAGAGAGAGAGAGAGAGAGAATGGTTTAGACCTCCTTAGATTGTATTTGCTTGTACTTTTTTGTTTTTTTAATTGAAAATGTAATTTTCAATAAAAAAAAAACAATCAATCAACAACAAATATCCAAAATTTATACCAACCCCAAGGTGTTCTAAACTTTATAATGTCATCTTGTCTTTTTGTGTGAAAGAAGAAGCTTTATCACAAGAGTCTTGCAGCAAATCCTATGATTTTTTTTTAATTTTGTATATAAAAATATTAATATTTCTTGTGAAACATTTTCTTATATGTTAAATTTTCATATAAAATTATAATATTAATATCACACTCTATCATCATAAATATTCTCCTATACAATAATCTATAAAATCCCATGTAATTAGTATTTTATCACATATCTCACAACTTTCGCATTTCCTGCTGCAACCATCAGACATTCATGATGATTGAGATTTTGTTTGGGACAGCTTTAGACAACAACTTTTTTATGCTTTTATGAAAAATTTTAACTAAAAAAAACAGTTTTATAAAGCAATAAAAAAGCCATTCCAAACAAACCTGAAATTCAACAAGCAAACTCATTTTGAATCATGCGTTTCCTATTGCAAGAAATGCATCAGACATTCAAGATGATTGAGATTTTGTTTGAGACAGCTTTAGACAACAACTTTTTTAATGCTTTTATAAAATTATTTAATTAAAAAATAGTTTTATAAAACAATTAAAAAAGTCCTCCCAAACAAACCTGAAATTCAACAAGCAAACTCATTTTGAATCACGACAGTGTCGTAAGTAATCATCCATTACCATCATCTCTCCTCTATTAAAAATAATAAGGATAAACTATTTTGTTTTAATTAAATTAACATTTTTGGAGCAAATATAAAAATAAATAAACAGATTAAAATATCGAATAAATTTACATTTCGTTACAATAAACGCCATTTGGAATTAGATCCATGGAGATCGAGCGGGAGCTCGAGCAAGAGCTGATAGATGGGATCTCTGAACTTGTTCGCCGCCTCAGCGATCTCAAGGCGCGCCAGATCGCGCGGGGTCTCGTTAAGGTGAACGGGGGTGGGCTTACGAAGAAAGCGGAAGTCGATATCGCCGGCGCGACAAGGCGGTGGGTGGTGACCAGCTTTCCGCAGAGAGACCGGGCGGTGGATTTTGGTGAGGAAAGTGGGTACGATTCTGGGTGCTCGGATGCTGAGTCCACAACGGAGGAGGGAGGCTTAAGCAGAAAATGCGTCATATCATCTCTTCGCCCTTGATGTGACACATTTTGATTGTTCTTCAGACGATATTCTACTTCCGATCTCCGCACATTATAATTTCTCCTTAAGCAGGGATGCGGGAGGAAACTTACCAATTGTAACTTGCTGGGTCGGGTCAAGCCAGACCTGTAGACTGTTCCGCTGATTAAAATTGTCATCGCCATAAAATATTTATGAATTTATGTTGTTTCAGCAATTTCTCAAAGCCCGTGATTTTTTCCTTTTCGATTTTTCACTTAAAAAGTTTCTGATATTTTTTCTGGGGATTTATATATATACCACTTTATACCATCATATTTACATATCTAATATTAAAAAATTTAATATTATATAAATACTACTATATATTAATTTAATATCAAATATGTCTTTCATATTTTCTTCCTACCACTCATATGTTTTATTTCTACAACTCATATTTGATATAAAAATGAATTATATGTGGTATGTATGTAATATTAATATTTTGGGTATTAGATATATAAATAGAGTAATATAGAGTGGTATGTATGTAAATCCTCCTTTTTATTTGTCTATGTACTAAATCTTCCTATAAAACTAATTAAAATGTAAAACTCTCACTCAACAGTTGTAAATTTTTTAACATGTAATAATTATTATTTGAATGTTTGGATATTAAGATATATAAGTAATAGATATAACATAAGATACAATTCATTTATAGAGCTATATTATAACATTAATAGCATAATATATGTAAATTTAAAAGATTATAAATGTACAAAATAAAAAATTAATATTTATAATACAAAATTTTTATTTAATTTGAGATAATGAAAAATAATTACATTTTTATTCACCACTGAAATGCAAACAATTTTTGCTTGTGAGTATTTTGTTGCTCTTCCATCTCAAACTCATTGATGTTCTCCATTGAGAGTAAAAATTTAATGAGAGGAGGGTGTTCTTCCTGAATAAAATATTTCATGATAAGATATAAGAGAAGAGATGAAATGAAGTATAACCAACAAATTATATCTTAAGCAGTATAAAATACTCACTAGAAATTTCATCATTAAATTCAAAATTGGGGTGTTAATATTTGATAAAACCTGACCTGAATCCAACCCGAAAATTTTGGATTCGGGTTAACTTGATCCGGGTCGGGTTCGGGTTAAGGATTTCACACTGTTTGTAAAATCGGGTCGGATTTGGGTTGACCCGGAAACCCGAAACCAACCTAGTTTCACATGTTTTTAATTAATTTAGGAGGTTTTTAAAAGATTGTTATAAAATAAGTAAATGCTATTTCTAAAAAAATAATAAACCATATTGACCAAACTGAATTAAGCTTGAATTATTTTAAATTGATCGAAGTATATCTTATCTTAATTCTATTTAGATTTAAATAAATCAAATTAAATAAAAAAAAGGTAAAACATACCCGAAGCGGGTCGGGTTCAGGTTGGCCCGGACACGAAGCAGGTCGGGTTCATGTTAGAAAAATCGACCCCATTGTAAAAACGGGTCGGGTCGAACAGTGTCGGGTCAATTCTGAGTTGGACCTGAACCCGACCCGTGATCCAATTTTGACAGCCCTAGTCAAAGTAAAGTTAAATCAATCTCCTAAAAAAAATAAATTCTCGATGTTAATTACACTCAAGGTGTTTAAGCTAAGAATGATAAGTCAATCCTAGTTAAGGAAATATAATTTATAGAAAGAGAGATATCCAAATTCAAAGTGTTGAAAATTTCTTTCAAAATTTATTGTGCTTGTGCTTGAACTCCCTTAATCCTTATGGGTAGAGACTTAAGTTGATGATATACAATTAGCAATTTGTTACAATTACATTAAATAGTATAAAATGATCAAGATGTTGGTGATTGTGTAGTGAGCTAGTTTGATTTTATGAGTTGGAGGATCCTATAAGAGAGTAAGAAGTATGTATTGTTGATAGGTACCCTTGGTGAATATTATGTTGGGTTCTCTAAAAAAAATCTTCGGGTTGACTCAAACACGGATTTTTTCTGGTCGGGTTCGGGTCGTGTTTCGGATGGTGTCAAAAATTGACACCCCTAACTTCTCTGGAGGTCACTCATATCAGGATTTCTTCATAATGAGCAAGCTTAATTGTAGAGTTTCTTAATAAAATTATGACCATTACACTACAAGGTGCCTTGATATTTATGACTTTAGTTTATTTTTACTTATGGTGTCTCACGATATCAATGACAAGTCATTTAAGAGTTACTTTTGAGCAAGCTCTTAACACTTACACGTTCAAGTGGATCAAGAAGTCCAAAAAGTCAACTTTTTGAGCACTCATTGATCATTAGCAATACCGAAACGGATTGGGTTCGGGTTGACCCAACAAAACCCGAAAATGACTCGAAATTGACACGAAAACTCCTATTTGACTCGGAAACCCGAGATTGACCTATTTTGACCCAATTTTGACCCTAAAATAAAAAATTGACTCGATTTTTGATCAGAAAACTAGCAATTTTAGGTCAACTTCGGGGCATTCGTGTTGGGTCGGGTTGACCCGAACCCGAATCAGGTCGGGTTCGGGTCCGGAAACCTGACCCGTTTTTAAAAAATGGGTCGGGTTCGGGTTGAACCGAACAACGCAGGGTCAGTTTCAGGTTCGACCCGAACCCGACCCGTTGACCCGAATTGACACCCTAAGAGAAGTTACTCCGACAAGACAAATCATGAGACCCTTAGTTCAAAGCGGATAATATGTCGATAATTAAGAGTTTTTGTTGTTACAAATGTGACTCTAGCTAGCCTTTCAAGCTATTACAAATGACAATTGAACATGTAAGTTTTAAGTAGTAAAATATGAAATTATTAACAAATTAAAAAATTCTATTATGAAATTCTGATATAATTTTTTTTTGAGGTTTTAAGTACATATATAAAGTTTTTATATATTTTAAATCACATCATAAATATATTTTATTTTAAATAAAGTAATATTAGTGATATATTTACTGCAATTAAAAAATTTAAGTATTATAGAAATAATTATAAAGATTTAATTATTGGATATATAAATGCAAGAAATCCACGCGGCCCGTCCTCGTAGTGTCCTGAACGGCGATACTGTAAATTTCAAGTCAGACAATTTTGATTCGGCTTGCCGATGAGAGTCATCCTGGCGGTTTCTTCCTACAGCCCTAATTTCGAACGTTTTAGGTTTTCGTCGCTCGGTTGAGGCTTCTGCTTCGAGTACACGATCTCTTTTTTCATAAATTTTTGTAAGGATGTCGTCATTTATTATTTGCATTCTTTTTTCATCTGGCAAGTAGCTATGATGTCCTTTTTTGTTCACCAAATTTCTTGTATGTGCTGTTTATTTTTTGTTATTTTTGATGTTTTCTGCGATAAATTCTTGCCATGCCCGATGATGGATAGTTGTTATTGATGGAGCGGCTGTTTGGCTTCTCCTGTCGGGCATTTGATTTGATCTATCGTTTCCGCCGCCACTGCTGCCACCGCCATTGCCTATCATCTCCTTTTGTTTCTCCCTTAGTTTTTACCTCTTCTATGTATGATAATGCTCGCAATGAGAAGCCAAAACTTCAACTGCGCTGAATATTGAAAGCTATGAGATCTGAGGGCTCCCATGAAAGTTAGGGTTTTGACCTTTTTCGGCATTGTGTCATTTTGTTCTTATTTCTATCGAGAAATACATAGAAAATTTGTAATTCATAAGCGGTTTTCAATTTATAAAGCATTTCTTTATGACTTTGCTTTCGTTTTTTCTTTTTTTTTTCTTTTTTTAATTTAATTTTGGAGGTTGAACTGTTTAGATTCTGTTATCATGGATGCATGACTTTGGATATGTTGTTATACCATTAAAGGTTTTCCAACTTTGGGATTTAGTAAGAAAATTACAGGCGGTGTGGCCTAACTTCATATCGCCATAGTTTTTTTTTTTTTCTCTTTATACATTTACCTGTCCCATTTGTCGCATGATGCTTTGATTTTTTTTTATTTATATTTATGGTTATTGGACAAATTCTAACTTTGTCTTATTTTGTTGTTATGATGTTCTTCTGCCTGCCAAAACATTGTTTGGTTAGTTTATGTGGTCCTCTGTTTTTGCCTGAAGTTTGAAATATTTTATGATAGTTTATGTTAGACATGCTTATAGAATTTATAGTCACTCTGCATGTTTTACATGCACTTGATTGCGGTTATTGTTAAATGTAAAGCTATTTGAAAGTACTTTCGAGCTATTACAATATTTTGATCTATTCATTCTGATTTATAGTGAAGTCCTTGGAACAAATTCAGTCTTGGATGACTTTTTCTGTTATTGATGAAATTTATTGGGTATTTTTACATGGGTTTTGAAGCCCAATGATGATAAAATTACATCTTGGAGCAGCATGCGGTTTATTTCTTCTGAGTATGTTGGCATGCTTTTTTATTTCCACCACCAACACCACCAACACCTTTATTAGCATATCGACAACTTTATTCTTTACTTCTTCTCTTCTTTATTTGTGCATGCCTAATTGCTTGTGGTGAATAACCATTAATATTGCCGTCGATAAGTACGGGAAGCTATGAGATTTGAGGATTTCATACTTCAGCTGATGCTTTTGTTAAACTTTTATGTAAAAAGTGCACACTGTGTAAGGTAGAAGCCAATATTTCTTGCATGAAGAAAATGTCAAAATCATTAGTCAACGCGAAATTTGATTATTTTGTGTTTTTTACACGATGTCTTGCAATTTTGGCGGGTTTTGTGTGGGATACCTCAAACATGGCGCAATAAAAGTCTATTGGACGGTTTTAGTTTATAGTTGGAGATCTTTGAAGATCCATGAGTATCCCTCTTCCTTTAATGTCCATTCTCTTTGTTCAACTCTCCTTGTGATACGATCCCAAATACCTTGGTCGTGGCACCTGGCTTTTATTAATTCTACGGGGAAAAATGCAGGGGAAAAATGCAATGGAAAGTCTCCGACAAATTCTCATATTCTTAATAGCCAAGAGAAGGTAGATTTTCTTAAACTCAAAAGTTTATTTCTTAACTCTCTCACTATTAAATAGGTTTCCAACAAAATACAATGATGAAAGCAAATACATGAAATCCACTACAACTTGAGTATTAATAGGGAGAGAAAAATTTGAGAACTTTAGACTTCTATTTGACCTTGTGATGGCCTATAATTAACATAAATTTTTGGAAAAAAAAAAAGTTATAAATCTGAATTTCAGTTTTACATGTATAATTGAAGGCAAAGGTATTATATATTTACTCTAGGTTTGTTTAAAGGCTTGAATAATGAAATTCCATCTTTGAATAATAGGTTCTGTTGGGCCTTCACAAGTTTGCTTCAGCACATGTAGCTTATGATCAACTCATAAATTGTTTGTTTTAAACCTTTTTTTGAATAAGCTTGGCTCTTATCACAGCCTAATGGGAAGCTGGATTGAATCAGAACATGCCTCGGTTCACATATTTGGCTCTGTACTCTTCTTTTTCCCATAATATCCTTCATCTTCAAATGGATTTGTCCTCAAATTATCATCTGTATAAAAATGACTTAAATCATAAACATTGGCATAGTTTAGCTTGTAAGCATTGCTATTAATCCTTTCAAGAACTTGATAAAGATCATTTCCCCTTGGAGTTTAACATTAAGAGTAGATATTATGTATGAATGTGAGAAAATCATCAACAATTATATTTTCTTTCCCTTATTTTCACTTGATGACATATGGAAATATTTCTATGAACTCCCTCTATCGTTCATGCATTTTTTTCAAGTTGTGTTGGCTTTTTAAATGCTTCAAGGATTCATGGTCGGTGTGAATCATGAACTTTTTATGGCATATATAGTGCTTCCAGGTCTCCAAAGCTTGTACTACTGCATATATTTCTTTGTAATAAGTGGGTTAATCTAAAGTTTCCCTGCTTTTTTTTTCGTTGAGTTCACTAATCCTTAAACATCAAGCATCACAGTCAATACCAAAAAGTTTTAGGAAGTTTAGGTAAATGTGAGCATAGGTGTTTAGTCTATTTTTCTTTGATTAGCTAAAATGCATTGTATTAATTTTCTCCCCATTTAAATCTAACATGTTTTTTGGTGAGTGGTGTGGTGATGCTACTAAAATACTTCATTTGAGCTGTCAGTAGAATCTTAGAAGTCCATAGAAGCTATGAACATGACCTATACTCACGGGACTTAGCTATTCTCATATGGCATGCATCTTTTCTTAATCAATTTGTATTATCTTGTACAATAGATTTTTGTATTGCCTTAATTTTTCTTTGGTTTAGCTTTAATACTTTGATTTTTTTTCCTTTTTTTTTCAATTCTTTGATGAATGACTATGAATCTCTAAAATTTAATTGATGCGATCCCAAAACCACATTTAGTGAGACTGAGCTACATATTGTAATGTTTCAGGAATTGAAATCACAACAATAACAACAACTTCAAGCCATTATCTCACTATGTGGTTATGAATCCTTCTTTCTATTGTGCTATGTTAAGAGTGAAATTCTTATTTAAATCTAATAAATAAAGGTTATTTCTAATATTTTCTAACCAAGTATTTTTAGGTTTATCTCTACCTTTCTTAACATAGGCCAAATCTAATATATCTACTCTCCTAACGCGGTTACTAGAAGGCTGGCGTTTTATGTGATTAAACCACATAAGATGACTCATCTTATCTGCCATTAGAGCTATTCTAATCTTTTCACGTATATATACTCATTTTGCATTCCGTATCTACAAATGAAGTCGCTCATCCACCCGAGCATCCTCATCTTTGCAACACTTAACTTAATTTTATGTTTGTCTTTTAATTACCAACATTCCGCGCCATAAAGCACTGCATGCTTCACTATCATCTTATAGAAATTTCTCGTAAGTTTGAGCGGTATTTTTCTATCACACAAAATGCTCGATGCATTCCTCCACTTCAATCATCCAAATTGAATTTTACTAATAATGTCTCCAACTATTTCACCATCTCTTTGAACAATAGACGTGAGATATATAAAACATGTACTTTTTTTAATGACTTGATTGTCCAAAGTTATAGTCTCCCCATTATATCTATTACTATTAAAATTACACTCTATGTATTCGATTTTAGATCTACGCAAACAAAAACCTTTAGACACTAAGGTTAACTTTCACAGTTTAAGTTTATCTTCCACTCTCTCTAGTATTATCAACAAAAGAACATTAACAAAAAGCATACACCATGCTGCATCCTCTTGGAAATGTTTAGTAAGAACATCTGTGACTAAGTAAAAAAATACGAGCTTAAAGCTGATCCTTGATGTAATCCAATTGAAATAGGAAAATTCTTGGTAAAATTGTGTTGTGTTTGAACACAACAACTCTTGCATACATATCCTTAATGACTTGAATATAAGCATTATTAATCAATTTATTTTCCAGAGCTCTCTAGAGCACTTCTCTTGAAACTTTATCATATGCTCTTTCTAAATCAATAAATATCATATGTAGATCCTCCATAAATTCTCTATACTTCTCAATTAAATCTCTCAATACATGTATAACTTTCTTAGTAGATCTACTTAGCATGAATCCAAATTGATTTTGAGAAACATTAGTATTACATCATAACCTATGCTCGATAACTCTCTCTTATAGTTTTAAAATATGACATATTAACTTAATTCTTCTTTTGTTCATACACTCTTGTGCATCACTTTTATTCTTAAAATAGGAATCAACACACCCTTCTCTACTCATATGACATCTTTTTAGTCCTCAAAATAATATTAAAAAGTTTCTTAAGCCAATAAATTCTTGCATCTCCTAAGCATTTTCACTCCTCTATTGGAATATTATCAGGTTAATAGCTTTTCCATACTTCATTTTCTTTAAAGCCCATCTAACTTCGATTTAATTAATATGCCGATAAAATAAAAACATCTATTTTCATTTAAGATGCTAAGGTTACTAAAGTCAATCAAATTCTCATAATCTTCATTGAAAATCTTTTCAAAAATTCTCATCCACATTTGTTGAATATCCTCTTTTAATAAAAGCATTTTTTTATCTTTATTCTTAATACGCTTAAACTAAATTCTTAATTCTCGTCTCTCTTTGTTTGGCTAACTTATACATATATTTTTCGCCCTCAATTAGTAACATATTATATAAATCATTAAAAGCTAAATTCTTTGCATCGCATATTGCTTTTTTAGATTTTTTTCGGACCTCTGTATATCTTTCTCAATTTTTCAAACTTTTACATCTAAACTAATTTTTATAATAAAGTTTTTTTTTAAAAATTTTTGATCTTTTTTTTTTTTAAATATTTTGATTCCACTATCAATTAATTTTATTATTATGAACTTTTTCTTTTGATACTACAAGTACATCTTTTACAATATTGTTAATATCAATAGTTACTTTTTCCAACATAAAAAAGATATTGCTTTTCATCAATATGTTGGAACCTATTCCTGCATGGTGCCCCCTAGAAGGCCTATGAAGAATTTGAAAAGTAGGGTTTTAGTTAGCAGAAATCATCGTTTATCTGATTATAACGATAATCAATCTCATGCATACATGGTGGATTAAAAGTTTTCATTCTAGCATATGAAATACGCCTGCTCCAATTTTCTCCTCCTAAAAGAACAAAGAAATAACTTGGATTGTTCATGAAGTGTTTTTATTTAGTAATGAAATGTGAATCAAATTCCTCCACCAGTGAACCCGCATATTTTCATCATTGATGGCGGAGTATAAGCTTGACTGAGATATCATAAATTTATTATCCGTTAGTTTTCGCGTACTTTATGAACCTTAATTGGACCAGGGAATTTTGTCTTATAGTATGATACAAAAGTAATATAATTAAAAACAGATGCCTACCATCACCGGTAATATTTTTTACTTGTATGCTATCAACACCAAATTTGACTCTCGATGTCAAGACCAATAATAGTACTAGACATCTTAGTTTTTAGTCTCCTCTACTTAAAAAAGAATGATAAAATTCTTAAAAGCAACTCTAATGTCACATGGCTCTGAGAACTTCTATATAGAATTGGTTCTTTGCATTATATATATGTACATTCCATTTATATCTACTTGAATTACAAGGATGGGCATCATTTACAATCAGTATCTCAACCACCATCATATGATCATAATGTCTCAAACATAGTCAACTAATCATGATCTTTCGACTAGAGTTACATTAATACAATCATCAATTACTATCTTTTGATTATGACCTCCTGATCATTAATGCCCAGCTACAACTCCCAATAACCATCACTCAACTATAAACTCTCAATTAGCATTGCTTGATTAAGGACTCTCTACCATTATCTCTCGACCTCAATTTCTCAAGCATCATTGCTTGACTACAGTCTCCTAAACACAATCACCCAACTGTGTCTCCCAAACACAATTGCATGACTACAATATCCATATAACCATCAACCTATTAAGGCCTCCTAAACAATGTTCTCCAGCTACAATCACCTGATTATTTTTACCCAATTATGTTCCCTTGATTACAGTCGTTCGACTACTATTCTCCGACTATCAATCTCCCAACTATGGCCTCCCAACCGGAATTGTTTGACTACGATATCAATAGAGCCCAGTTGTGGTCCTCAACCACTATCACTTGATTGTATCCTAACCAGTGTCACAAAATTGTTTCGATAACTACTAATTTTGTCGCTAGCCATCACCAATAGTGTTGACGCATGTCATCGCCTAAAAGGCTGATGCAAGTTGTCGACATTAATGTTGATGCCCACTAACTTCATTACATATTGTCTCCAATGCCATCACCTATAAGGCTAATGCACTTTAAGAACACCAACACAAACTCTCACCATCTTTGTCGCCGGCTTTCATCGCCAACATTGACGCTCAATTAATGCCATCATTTATAAGTCCAATACACATTATCAACATCAACTCTAACTCTTGATGCCTACATTAATATTTATACTAAACTTCTAAGTCTTGAATCTCTTCTCTTCTCAAAAAAAAAAAAAAAAAAAAAAAAAAAAAATCCTACTATCTTTTATGCAATTTTTTCTCTCCATATGTATTATACAAATTGAATCTTCCTAAGAAATGAAGATATTAAGCTATCTCCCCTAACGGACAACAATAATATTACGTACCTTTCTTCTAGAATGTAAACCCAACAAATAATTGGTGTCATATATTCAACGTTAAATTTGTCACGTTATGCTTATGCTTCGATTTTAAAATCAGAATAAATCAATAATGGAAGCCATCGACTGCTTCTAAAAGAAATGAACAGCCTCTCTTAAAAACTGAAAGCACTTTGACAAACGTGGATGGTAGACCAAGTCGGTTCAATTGATCAGAACTAATCATCACCAACGCATGAAATTAAGCACTTTCAAACGCTTGAAAAAGTCACGCAAGCATGTCTCGGTTGGATTACTTATAATCAAATGAGAACGTTTGGTTTTTTTAATGGCAGATCTTCAATTGTAATGGGCTCATTTGATTGTTTAATGTTAGAAATTGCAATTTTACAAGATATATGTTTAGGCTTTATTTGTTACGTCTTTTTTTAATAGTTTTAAAGTAATTTTTTATTACATAAAAATTTTAAATAAAAAAAAAAATTGTGCTGAAAAGTTCCTTTAGAAAGCATTAAGAAAGCCATCTCAAATGAAGTCTTAGCCTTAGTTTGTGACGGTTTTTTTATTGCTTTATAAAACGGAGTTTTAGTACAAAAATAAAAAAATTTGTACTAAAACTCCGTTTTAGAAAGCAGTAAAAAAGTTGTACCAAACAAAACCTTAGGCTTCATTTGGGACAGCTTTTTTTATGTTTCTTAAAGCAGCTTTTTAGTACAAATTTTTTTAATTTTTACGAGAAATCTGCTTTAAGAAGCAAAAAGAAAGTCGTCCCAAACGAAGCCTTAATAAATTCATCATTTAGGTTTTGCTTGTGACAACTTGCTTACTGTTTTTTAAAGCAGCTTTGTAGTATAATAAATTTTAATTAATTTTTTTTTTCTAAATAGTGTTTTACAAAGAAATAAAGAAACCGTCCCAAATGAAATTTTATTCAGATAAGATATTTGCTACTGAATTCAATTTGAAAGAAAAATAAATAAATTCTAAATTACATTTCAAAATAAAAATTATCACACAATCTAGATTTCATTGGTTATTTATAGACTTAGCATAATGCAGAAAATTAAAAGCAATTGAAATATTAAGAGGCATAATATTGCATGAAGAGTCAAAATTAAATAACATTATAAAATTATGAGTTCCAAAATTTTTTTCTTTATATTTAAATTAAATCATATCAGAATCAATGGTAGATTTTCAATTATTATATGGCTATCTCTTTTGTACCTTTCTTGGTCCACTTTTTCTCTATTCATCCGTGCTATGACCGATAACTTGAAGAGCTACATATGACATAATTTTGGAGTTATAGTAAGGATGTCTTCAATTATAATTTCCAAGCACTCATAAGTCATAACTTTTAAAGGATGATTAATGAACAAATAATAAATGATATCTTAAAAACAGCTCTTATGCTACCACAACAAGAAAATCTTCTATTACCAATGGATTTTCTGACGAATTTACATGCATCGGTAAAATTGGTGGACTAATTGGTGGATATTTTGCCGTAACTTTATGGCGGAATTTTCGACGTTTATATCGTTAATTTACCGGTGCATATTCCGCCGGCTAGTTCTCCGGTATTTATATTTCAGTGTATTTTTTGTTGGAAATTACCGTAAAGCCTTCATTTTTTCTTTGGAAAATAAAAAATTCCAGTGTATTTCCCTTGTTGTCGATGGATTTTGTCTGCTAGTAATAAGGAATTTTCCTGTAGTTAGTGGCAGAGCCAGAAATTTTATACATATTACCATTGGACTTTCTGACAAATTTACATGCGCTGGTAAAAGTTGGGGACTAATTGACGGATATTTTGATGTAAATTTAAGGCGGAATTTTTTACGTTTACGCCGCTAATTTTCAGGTGCATATTCCGCGGGCTAATTTTCTGGTATTTATTATATTTCAGTGTATTTTTTTGTTGGAAATTATTGTAAAGCCTTCATTTTTTTGCCGGAAAATTAAAATTTTCGGCGGATTTTCCTTGTTACCGGTGGATTTTGTCCGCTAGTAACAAGACATTTTCCTGTAGTCAGTGGTAGAGATAGAAATTTTATTCGCGGGGGGGGGGGGGGGGGGGGGGGGGGTGTATAAAAAAAACGGGGGTGGGGGGGGGGGGAGGGGGGGGATGTTGTTCTAAATAAAAATATTTTTTTTTGCCGTCTCATCTGGAATGTTAGAATATAATAAAATAGTTGTCTATGAGCCTTTGATTGTTCTCATTTGGATTGCCTTATTTAGTTAAGACCACATTTTACTAAGTAGAAGCACTATATTTGTCATTGGAAAGATATTTGGCAAACCTCTTCAAATGAATAACATGAAAGGTAGCATATATATTATGATGCACTTGATCGTGAACTATTTATTGGGCATTTGAATATTTTAACGTCTTTGGCTCATTAGATTTGTCTCGTCGAGCTGATCAATTTGACTATAAGCATGTCATGTTTGGAAATTGTTCAATCATCCAATTTATGGTTTGAACGGTCCAAATATGCTTCGGGTCTTCGATTTGGACCCATTTGGGCTCGGATTGAGTAGAATTTGGTGTCGTTGGGTTCATAATTCAGAGACGTTCAGTTAGACTATAAGTTTATTGAAATCAGAGTATTGATGGTCTCCTATTTAATTTTAGAAGTTTTAGACTTGATTTTATCTTGAGATTTGCCCGATCAAGATAAAATTTTGATGACATATTGTAGATAAAAGTTATAGATATAAAAAATACTTTTGATCTTTTGGATGTTATTTTATTTTGCAATTGAACAATGACAATTGACAGCTTTTTAAAGGGAAGACTAAATGCCTTATCATAGAGACTATGAGGTGATTTCCTCCATTAATTTTTAAACTCTAGCCAAACATATTTTGCCCATTACCGATAAAAATTGGAGTATGTGTGAGAGAATTATACCTCTTCTCTTGCTCAAGGGAGCTATAGACAACTTGAAAATATTTTTAAATTTTTTTTGGAATTTTGTGAAAGAGAGCCCGATTTTTTTTATCTTTTTTAAAAAGTTCAAAGAAGATAAAAAAAAAAAAATCAATTTGTGATATAATTTATTAAAGATATTATGGAGAATTCAAATGAAATGATCCATTGAGAGTGAGAGACAACACATCAATCGCACCAAATAAATAAAAACAACTAAAACTCCAACAATTCTTCTAAGCACCTTCCAAGATCTCTTAAATAGTTTAACCTAAAAAGTATTGATTAGTATCATAATTATTGTTAATTAACCAAATAATTAAGAAAGGTGTCTTACAACGATTGGATGTTAAGATTTGATGACGAAAATTAAAAAATAAAAATAAAAATTATGGTGGCTATTTACATTTTGTTCGACACATTTGCATAATTATTGCTTTGTTGCGTAATCGACAAAGTCAATGGATAATTAAAAAAATTAAAACTTAAAAATTAAAAATTTAATTTGATTATTTGGTTCATCACTGTTCCACAAGGCGCCGGTGGCGCTGACTAAACAAATAGGGTTGGGTACAGCTCACCACCCTCGCCTCGACGATTCTCCATTGTCATGGTTCCCATCTCAGACTATCAATACTGTTGACCCAATGACACATTCAAAGGGTTCATTTAATAATTTTTTTTGAAATAATAATTATTGCATCTCATCTTATTCAGTTTGTTATGAGCTTTTTGGGAACATTTAGGTCAATTAAGATAAATTCATATAGACATCACGTACACAGGACACAATCCAAAATCTCTTGGTTGGTAGCCAAAGCTCCCAACCAGCAGATTAAGTTAGGGGTGTCAATATTTGACACGACACGAAAATCTGACTCGAATCTGACATGAAAAATTCGGGTTAGACTTGACATGATTTTGAAACGGGTCGGATTCGGGTTCTTGGATCTGACACGTTTGCAAAAATGGGTAGGGTTAGGGTTGACTCGTTTGGATCCGGGTCAACTCGGGTTCGACCCGAACCCGACCCGTGACCTGATTTTGACACCCCCAGTGAGCCGGATTGGTTGGTTGGGAGAATTGGCTACTAATCAAAAGGTCTTAGATTTGAAGTTTGCATATGTGATGTGTGTATGAATTTGTTTTAATTGGCTAAAAAATTTAAAAAATTAATAATCTTTAAGTTATAAAAAAGGTATTATCTTTTTTTTTTATAATTTTTTAGAAAACTTATTTTCTCTAAATAACTTAATGCTATTTTTTATACAAAATTACAGACAATAAATTAACTGTCCTTTTTTTGAACCCACACAAACATGCAATTGAGTCCTATAACTCCCATCTTACATCATTGCTGCCTCGTGGAAAAAGAAAATATCAAATATGTTGAAAATAAATAAATTTAAAAGATAGAATAATTGAGAAAGAATAAATGAATATCCCTTTATATTAGAAAGTTTAATTATTGTCATAAGTTCTAAGTTTGGGGTGCTATTTTATGAACTTAATATATGATAGTAGAGGTGTAAGAGAATTCACTAAAATTTTATGATTTAGGCTAAGGTTTTCATCGGAGTATTACTCTCTAATATATGATGAAAGAGATTGAATTGAGTCCTCATATAGACAACCTAGATATTCATCAGGACATGATAGTTGTCTTATATTTTCTAAATTTAATTTATAACCCGTTATATCCCTAAAAAGTTATCGCTCTTTTAAGGTTATAGTTAAAATTTTGCTAAAGAAGTAAGAGGTTAATTGAAAACTATATGTGAAGTTCATGTTCATGAAAGTTTCTTGTGAATTTCTCATATATGCACAAAACCTTACAAAACAAGCAGTTTTGTCAAGAAGCCTTCAACTACAATATCAACTTATACATCAGTGTGAACACCCACTCAGGATTGTAGTTTAGATAAAATCAAGGCCTAAGCTTATAATCTCCTTTCACCTTTGTACTAAGGGATGCAACTTATTGTTGATGAAATTGCCCCTACTAAAATTATGCATGTGGTGTTAAAATGAGCATCTTGTTAAAGCTCCCGTTAGAAATGCCCCTTTTTTTTGTTTCTCAGGAATTGATACATCAACAGAGGAAAAAGGAAACATATTGTCCAATAATAACCATGGATTAGACATTGACATGAATGCCTTCACAAGAGTATCTTTAGGGTTACCTTCCCTCTCCTTACGTAGTCTTAAATTGCTTCTCACAAATATTGCAAAACTATGAGAACAAATTATGAACTAAAAAATAAATTTATGGGTTACCAAATAATCTACTCTTTTAAACAAAAAATAAATTAGGGATCTTTCTTTGTCATCACCTCTGCACCACCCTTACAATGGTGCACCATAGAGAAGGAAAGATTAATACTAAACTATATAAGTCTAGATTAAAAGAGAAGATGAATATCCTCATAAGAGTTGCCTAATCTAAGAAGGAATGTTAGTCCTTAGTGGAATGGATGACTAACCTTAGTGTTATAAGATTATCTCAAGGATTAAGAGTCTAATATAAGGAAGAGAATATACACAGGGAAAAGAGGTTATCATATGAAAGAGTATTAACCCCATAAGCTTATATTTATAATTATTTTTCTCATGATAAAAAATAGGAGTAATAATTGTTGACTAAGGTAATTTGAGTGTAAGCCAATGTGCACTTCATGTCAAGATTAATTTGCTAAATTATGATTACAAATTTATTCAATATATTGATTATTTCATGTAAACTTTGATATAAGCAAATAAGGATAGCAAGCTTGTCAATATTCAATTTAAGGAGTGGCCATAAAAAGAATGTAAATTATTTCAATTAAATTTAAAATTCTTATAATATTGTTTCTATGCTCTCAAATGTGATGATTGTATGCAAATTTTTATTTATAAAACATGGAAAGAAATATGAGATATATTATACATTACCTGATTATCAATTATGAATTATTCTACTAAAATCTAGTGAAATAATTTTTACCATATATACTAGATTCACTAAAATTGTTATTATTTACATTCATTAAGAAAAAGAGTATTCAAATGCAAAAAAAAATTGACAAAATTCATGAAAATTCATAAATAGTGGAAGTGCTAGAGATAAATGTAAGATAATGAATAAGGCTAACACAAATGTAAAGCTTAAATGATTAGGTAAAATAATGAATAAGGTAAGATAAAACTTTAGTTTAGGCTTCATATAAGCTAATCATGAGTAGGTTATGAAATCTATCACATTTATATTTATATGGATGTAAATATTTTGTACTAAATAATAGAAAATCAAACTTAAATTTGATACAAAATTAGACAAAAATATTTTTTTTAGAATATTTATATGTTGAAAAATCTTTTGAAATCATTAACAAAAAGAGTTTGATAGTTGAAGAATCTAAAGCTTCGTTTGGGATGGCTTTGTTACTGCTTCTTAAAGTAGTTTTTTATTACAAAAATTAAAATTTGTGTACTTGAAAGCTGCTTTAAAAAGTACTAAGAAAGACATCCCAAATGAAGCCTAAATATGTCATAATTGATTAATTGTGTACTCAAAATAAAATTAGAGATGTGATATAGATCTAGACATTATAGGAAATACTAAAACTTTGAAGTTTAACAACAATAAAAAAAAATGATGATCTTCCTACAGAGTGGAGATATAGAATTAGTCATCTAAAAATATATATTATATGATATTACTCTAGTAAAGTTAGAACATGTAATATAATTGAAAAAAATGAATTATATAACATTCACAACTTTAGATGAGTCGCGCGACTATAGCAAATGAAACACTTGTTGATGACTTATGAGATGCAAGACATATTTAATTAGTTTGTTAGAAATGATATTCGGGAACTTGTATATCGACTCATAAGCATATTCGAATTTATTTAAGAATATTAGAACCAACTTCGATGCATTTTAACCTTATTCAAGCTTATTAGAACATCATTCAAACTATTGATTGAAACTATATTCAAACCTTGATCAATCAAGTTTTCTTCGAAGAGGGTCAACTTTTTTTTTTTGAAGAGAACGAATAAGGCTTGAATATGTTCCAAACAAGGCTAAAATGAATTGATCATATTTGAAAATGATCAAATAAATTTCGCTTATATTTTCAAAGTATTTTAGATTGTTCGATGGTGATTTAATCATCATTTTAAAAGGCGAACGTGGTTGGAAGATGATACTATAATGACAATTAATTTGTATATTGAAGTCTAATGGCTAGGCGATTTAAGATTTATAGTGTAAAGCTTGTTTTTAGCTTTAGAAGATAAATAAAAAGATTTACTAACCTTTGAAACATGAGTAGGGAGAATTCATCACCATGAAATTCTACTCAAAGATAAGAGAATTATTCTGTGCGGACATCGGAGGGCGATCGTAGACCAATCATAACGCGCCACGTCACATGGTACACATCGATGCCAAGCACCGATACCGAGCAAAAATATGACATGGCGCATTCTGGCTGATCTCCGATTGCTCTCCGGTGTCCGCACCCAAAGATAAACGCTTTGCAATCTTTCAAAATAGAGAAGGAACAAATGCATATTCGTGTTACTGAGTAGTGAGGAATCCACCTATTTGTTCAAAATTAAAAATATTTAAATTTGATGAGAATGTACAAATAAATATTTCTTAGTAAATAGGATATCAAATAAAATTATTATTTTTAAATATTATATAAAATATAAATTCAAATTTTGTAAGGTCACCATACACAAAAAAAAAAATCTGCATTATATAAACTTTTTATAGAAAAGTTAAATATAACTAATCCTAAATTTAACTAACGTTGCAATCAGAAGAGCACAGCCGTCGGCCGTCTCTTTCTACGTCGTAATCTTCTGTTAATTATTTTTAAGAGCACCGGACGGGTGGGGCAAAAGGTTAACGACGGGAAGCCGCCTTCCCAAAAAATCCCCATTTCCTCACCGCATAAATGCTCTCTTCCTCCTAGGGTTTTCTCCTCGAGATCCCTCTTCCTCCTCATCTTTTCCTTCGTTGCCCGAATCTTATTGGTCTTGTAAGCCATCCGTCCCCGAAAAAGTTCTATCTTTGTCAAGGATTAGGGATTTATAGAATCAGAATTCTAGGGTTTCGCCGATCTTCCTGAAACGAGAATGCCCACCATGGACTATCAGAGCTCTTCCGTTCCATTCTCGTCGATCGGCCGTTCGATCCTGAGCCTCCGGCGAGATCAGGTTCACGCCATGGATGGCCAACACGAGCTCGGTTCGAGCCAGGAGCAGGAGCTGGATTTCTTCCAGCGTCATGTTGCCGATCTCTTTGCGGACCTATCCTCTTCCGGCGGAGAGGAGCTGCTCTCCCTTGCCTGGGTCCGTAAGTTACTCGATTCATTCCTACTTTCCCAAGAGGAATTCCGTATTATTCTCTTCAATAACCGGTCGATCCTCTCTCGCCATCCACTGGATCGGCTAATCGCCGAGTTCTACGAGCGCGGGGTGAAGGCCCTCGATATCTGCAACGCCATACGCGACGGGATCGAGCAGGTGAGGCAGTGGCAGAAGCACATCGAGATCGTGCTCGTTTCCCTAGATCCGTGCAACAAGCCCATTGGCGAGGGCCAGCTCCGCCGCGGTAAGAAGGCGCTGACAGATCTCGCCGTGCTTATGCTTGATGAAAAGGACCCGGCTTCCGTTCTTGCTCAGCGAAATCGTTCGTTTGGCCGCAATAGCCAGAGCTCTAGCAAGGATTGTCACCGTGCCGGTGGCCACTTCAGGTCGTTGTCCTGGAGCGTTTCTAGATCATGGTCGGCTGCACGTCAGCTGCAGGCTATTGGAAACAACATATATGCTCCTCGTGGCAATGAGATTGTGGCTACCAGTGGGCTTGCGAACCCTGTTTTCACTATGAATTTGGTTCTTCATTTTGTGATGTGGGCTCTGGTTGCAGCGATACCTTGTCAGGACCGTGGATTTCAAACTCATTTTTCAATTCCAAGGAGCTTTTCTTGGGGTGTTTCGATTTTGTCACTGCATGATAAGATAATGGAGGAATCGAAGAAGAAGGAAAGGAGGAATTCTGTTGGGTTGTTGAAGGAGATTCATCAGATTGAAAAATGCACCCGCCATTTGTTGGAGTTGACTGACTCTCTTCAGCTCCCAATTGCAGAAGAGAAGTTGATGGAGTTGAGAAAAGGGATGCAAGAATTGGGTATTGTGTTTGATGCTTTGAAGGAAGGATTGGAGCCATGCGAGCGCCAAGTCAGAGAGGTTTTCCATAGGATTGTGCGCAGCCGGATGGAAGGTCTTGATTCCTTACATAAACATGATTGATCTTTTTTAACAGTTTTTTGTTGGTTGTTCTCAGTTTAGACTCTTGCTGTGTTTCCTACTTTAAAATTCACCTTCCATGAATTCAATTGCACCAACCTGTTGCAGAAGAAGGTAAAGGGTAAGAAGAAGAACCATTTTGTCAAAACGTCTCTCCTGCTAATAAAGTTGAAGCAGTTAGTTTTCTTGTATTTATTGTATTACTTCAATGTAAAAAAGTATTTAATTGTAATGCCTGTTGATGTTAGTGTCAAGTTTTGTTTTATGTTCTTGTTGTATAAATTTTTCTTTTGAAGTTTTGAATCCTCAACATTTTCTTTTCTGCAAAATGTTTGGTTTACAGTTTGCTCCATATCAGCATCATCTAGTCTTCTTGGTGAAGTTCTGTAATGGGTTCTTATCCTTTGATACCATTTTCAGTTTACTTTTGTTTCATAAAGATTTTGATGTGACGCTTCAATGCAATGAAAAAAATTGTTTGGGGATATCTTAATCACCACCATTTGATTTTCATATGAGTGTAATTTGAAGATTGATTGACACTCCATCTTAATATAAATCTTCTCTCAATACAATCCTTATACCTGTAGCAACAAGCTTCAGAGTTCAGTACCCATTATCTTCATGTTTGAGTATGGTAATTTCCTCTCATGTTTGCTTATGAGTTATGAGAAGTTTGATTTAGCTTCACTGCTTGTTTTTATGGATTTCATGTTGTATTATGGATTATCATAATTGTTGTTAGAACCTTTAGGATTCACCGTACATAACAATTATTTCTTTTAGAGAGATTCTAGTCGAAGTTCTTGCCTTAGATGGTCACATGATGGATAATCCACTAAACTTAGAATTTGTTTGGGGAGAAATTATTCTGTGTGGGTGTTCACGGATGTTGAACGCCGTCTAGAGACCAACTAGAATATGCCACGTCACCCCCAGCTTGGTACTCAGCTCGGTACTGCTGGCGTGACGCATCCGAACGATAAATTACGTTTGTCGTCAGCACGTAATGATTTTTTTTGTTTGGGAT
Source organism: Dendrobium catenatum (assembly GCF_001605985.2). Classification (NCBI taxonomy): domain Eukaryota; kingdom Viridiplantae; phylum Streptophyta; class Magnoliopsida; order Asparagales; family Orchidaceae; genus Dendrobium; species Dendrobium catenatum. The sequence continues at coordinate 957,071 of NW_021319455.1, forward strand.
ACATAATAATTTTTTGTGTTTGGGATGAATTTTTTCCTGCTTTTTAAAGCATTTTTGTTACAAAAAAATTGTAATTTAAATAAGTTGTGTAATAAAAATTGTTTTAAAAAGCTGAAAGGAAGCTGTCCCAACAAAAAAAAAGAAGCCTTAATTGGAATTTTATACCTTACCTGTATTTAATGTAATAAGGGATGGTTTTTTAGGTAAAGATAGATGTCTATGTTGTAGCCTAGAAGACATAGATTTGGGCTTCGTCTGCGACGGCTTTTTTTTTGCTTCTTGAAGTAGCTTTTTAGTATGAAAATTAAAATTTTTGTAGTATAAAGCTGCTTCAAAAATGTCGTCCCAAACGAAGCCTTATAACGAAAACACAACTTTTCTAAGTAGGGATGAAATCTGAATTGACGGAAGCTTCAGGCATTAGATGTGCCTCTTCAGCTTTGTTTAATGAAATATTACTGAAGTATGAATAATTTGTTTTCCGTATTATCTTATGTAATGAATATTTTATTTATTTAGTTGAATAATACTGTTTTAATATTTCTTGGGACAAAAGTGTATTATCTGCTTGTGATTCTTTGTACTGCTTGCATCCCATTGATCATTCTGTATATAAAAATATGCCTCACAAGATATGGGCATCATAGGACATTGAGATTCATCAATTATTGAAATAATTTGATATTATAATTTTTATATTTAAAAAATAATTTAATAAATAGAATATTAAGAATAATTAAAAAATAATAAATCATTTAATTAGGATTTGTGCTTAAAATGAATAATATTAGGGTGCCAAGAGTCGGATTTCATGTTTCAAGCATCATAGAGTGGGAGACGAAAATGTTGTTAGGAGTTTGGCATTGAGCATCTGTTCAAGACAATATAGTCGTCTATTTTGAGATGATGTTAGGCAAAGATGAGATGTCGAGACGACGGGAGAGCGTGATTGGAAATTCCGATGCTTACCGTATCAACAACTTAAAGTATATCTCTCTTCTTTTGTTTTTTTATAGATGGAATAAAGTTGAGAGTTTCACTAAAATTTGCCTCTAAATTTTTTATCAATTAAATTTTTTATTTTGGAAAAAGTGAGGGCTAAATCTCAACATATTAAAATGATTACACAAATTGGGAAATTTACATACATACCATTTTATTTCATGTTATTTACATATTTAACATTCAAAATTTTAATATTGCATGCCTACCACTCATATACAATTTTATTGTCAAATATATGATTTTTATAATTCATTTCTACCGTTCATACCTTCCTATAAACTTTAATATTTTATTTTATACACTCAAATTTATTTTATAAATGATAGAGATGTAATATTAATATTTTGGAAGCCACAAAAGTTCTAATTTTGTAGAAGAGAGAAACATGACTAAAACTCTCCTTTCTATTACAAATTTAGACAAATAATGAGCAATTATATCTTCATTATCTTAAAATAGCCAAGGAGCTACAACACAGAAGAGCTTAAGGTTTCGTTTGAAATGACTTTTTTACTGCTTTTTAAAGCAGCTTTCTAATGCTACAAAAGGCAAGAGGGGAATAGAAGGACTACCAAGAACAAATTCATCAAGGATGAAAAATACAATTCATTTATTCAAAACAAATGGTATCTACTTGCAAAGCTAATAATACAAGGCAAGACAGCTCTTATTTAGGTTAAATATTCACAAGGACCCAACGAACACTGCTCTTTTTAAATTGCAAATGGTCTCATATCTATCTGGCTATAACTGAACTTGTACACTACTATCGATTAATAAAATATGCAAGAAAAGTATATATCCTTTAGAAGAAAAAGAAGAAAAAGAAAAGGCCACTAGCACAAGAAAGACAATGAGACACTAGCTGTAAATAACTATCAAGTTCTAATAATATGGTACATGGCTATAGGAAGCTGTTCCTTGTACACCTACTTCAAAAAAACTGTCTAAAACGGTAAGAATACTAGTCACAGGAGGTTACTCTATGGCTACATAATTACATTTCCTCTTAGGAAAGAATAAAAAAAATTCAATTAAAGAGCCATAATTTACAACATATCAATAAAATGCCCCAATATCTCTAGCTTCAATATGAAAGCCTCACTAGTCCGGCAGAAGTGGCTTGATCATGAAAGTTTGCGTCAACTATTAGAGAGATTATTCTGTGCGGATAACGGGCGGAGAGAACCATTCGGTTTTCTCTCTGTCAACAGTAAAAACGCAGCTGCTACGCTTTTACTGTAGACAGAGAGAAAACCGGACGGCTCTCCCGTCCGATGTCCGCACAAAATAATCTGTCCAACTATTATCCTAGAGAACTGACTGCACAATGAATGGGAGAGTGGAGAGGACGAGAAGGTTGAAGTTGTGAAAGGAAGGCCAGAAAAGTGTCAGCGGAAGAGTTCGGGAAATGACCACATTATAAACTTAGCAAAGATGTCAGTTTCGAGGAACTCAATGTGGGCTGCTCTGCCAATGAAGGTATTCAAATTCTTCCCCTGGTTAGATGAGTCAAAGTTGACGTCGCAACGCATAAATATTCGCTGCTCAGATGAGGGAGCTCGGATTTGATCGAGGCAGTTGTTGAGCATTTCTAAGAACACTTGAGCTTTCTTAGAGTAATCTGATGAAGAAGCTGGGCATAGCTCGATTCTGGCTGAATGATATGGAACATAACCATCCTAGAAAAATGAAAGGCATATACATATTTATCAGGTTAGTAAGCATTTGCAGTTATGGAGAATTATGAATATGAATTTTGATCAAAATACTTCTTAAAAACATATTTGGATGCAGCTTACTAATATGCCTTAGAATGGGAAGCACTTGCATTGTAATAATATATAAATAATTCAGACAATGCAGTGTATTCTAAGATACAAAACGGCTAAGAGTGATCTAGCTAAAAGTAAGAAAACAATAACAAAAAATAAGGAACAAATGTCGTAAGAAAAATTAGCTAATTCAAGCATGCCTCAATTTTGATTATGTTCTTTAGACATTTGAATGGAGGATTAAGAATATCTTAAAAGATGAACACTGTGTGTATATATATAGATTACTTCTAGACTTATCTCTTTAAGAGAATCTGAAATTCTATTATACTATTGCATGCAACCCCTGTAAACGAACAAAAAGTAAAAAAAGAATATAATTAACCAGACTACCTAAATTTAGGCAATGCATATAGAAAATCTTCCCCTAGAAAGTGTTAATCATCAAGGTAAAGGATTTCGGTTGAAGATCGCTCCAAGTTTGGTTGATTTTTATCTCAGATCAAGTTCAAATCAAGTTAAACAAGCTGAGACACGTCCAATTTTTAGCTTGGCCCATTCTTTAAGCTAATTTCGAAATGGGCATGGATTGGAACGACACGTGCCCGATGCATTCCTCCACTTCAACCATCCAACTTGAATTCTACTAATAATATCCCCATCAATATTACCATCGCTTTAAATAAACCCAAGTATCTAAAATGTACTCTCTTTTTAATGACTTGATTATCCAAAGTCATATTCCCACCACTAGATCTATTATTACTAAAATTACACTCCATGTATTCAATTTTAGATTTACTCAAATAAAAACTTTTAGGCCACATTGAAAAAATCTTTATTTAAAAAAAAAAAAACTGTACCCGAAAGAAAATGAATACCTGTGGTGAGGATAGTAGGATAATATTCTTGAAGCTCTCTAAGGTCTGCTGCTGAAAAAGATAAATAACGGGTATAAGTAATTTTGCAAATGAAGTGTATCTCACAAAATTAAAGAAGATAACAAAGCAAGAAGTGAAAAATTAAAGACAGCAGGTTATGTTTTCAACCTCAGTAATTGTCACGCAATGAAACCTAGACTATAGCTGCTTGATAAGCATGTAACTACGCAAAAAAAAACAGAGGAAGACTTATAAATCCTAATTTCCACAATATTTCGACGGTAAATTGCCTAATTAAGAGACATTTAAGGGGAAGCTCTGAACCCGCTAGCCCAATTGTTAGAATTGTTGGATGTTGCCGCTGGAAGCAAGTCACCAACTCATTTTCTAAGAACTAGAACAAAAGCAAAAAGCCCGCCAGTTCCCATAGGTCTATCGTGATATATTGAAGCAAACATTTGGTCAAATGGGACCATAAATTTCCCTTCCATACTGCAAAAAATAATTTAGTTTAAACAGCTCACATTGGCCTGTTGGTTGAGAGCTTATGCTTCCAATTAAGAGGTCTTGGGTTCAAGTATTTGTGTACGCGTTGTGTGTGTGAGTTTGCCTTAAATGGCCTAAATGTCCAAAAAAAAAATAATTTAGTGAAGCACACCCTCAGCAACTATGATGCACCGACACTTCTCCTCAAAGAGGCGTGCAGTGTCCGACACCGTGTCCGTTACGACACTCATCCGACACTCCTCCGACACGTGTTCGATTAAAAAAATATTAAAAACAAATTGGACACGCGTGTCCGACACGCGTATCTTAAATATTTTATAATTTTTTAAAAATATAATATCTTATATTTGGCGAGATTTAAACTAAATTTCTTATTTCATATCCATAACACCAAATCAACGTCTGCATTTAATACCCATTCATCGAATCTTTTCATCCGTGCATCATAGCTCAGCAAACGCAATTTATTTTTCCTTTTAAGAATGTGTTAATGAATGCTTCTCTTAGGCTAATCCTTCCAAATAACTGCAAATTAAAATGAACTGTTCACTTACATACACAGGTGTTAGACCGGTCCAGCCGGTCCATATAGGACCGGCTTATGGGCAACAGAGGCAGAAATCCTCCGCCTCCTATACGTGCCGATCAAATCGTCGGGATCAAAAGAGCAATTTAGGAATGTTTTTTGAGGGAGTTAGTATGCAATAAATAGTTTGTTTTCCTAGGATTAGGGCATCTTGAATTTAGTTGAATTTGAGATCTCTTAGGGTTTTTTGGGCTTTAGCGGTGTTTAGAGATTTGGGAGAGATAGAACCTCCTCTCGAATTGAGGATCGACTGTATCTTGGTATTTTTCTTCCGTATCTTTGATTATTGCAATAAAAATTAATATTTTTTTTCTGATTTTCATTGGAGTTTGGAAGAGTGTTCTTGCTGTTTTTTCTGAAATTAATAGGATTTACTTAAAATCTTCAAGTGTTTCCTATCAAAAGGCTCTCTTTAAGGGGTTTTATATTAAAATAAAATGAACGCCTAGACCCTTTTTCTTTCCTACCTTACACATTATAGGAGAAAATTCACCATTCACCCCTGATGGCTCAGATACTCATAAAGTTGATGGATGCAGTGAATGCAACAACAACAAATGGTTTTAAAACGATGGATTCAAACAGACCAATGGGAAGAGTTACGTTGAAAAATGAAAATATCTCATAAATTTAAAATTTTCAAATTTCTCATGGAGAGTATTGTGATTAATTTCTTAATTTGAATCGACAATAATATAATATAATTGCTAGCTTTGGTTAATTAGTGGTATTTGCACATATGAAAAGGTAATTCACATCACCTTACACAGTTTGTAAAAGAAAGTATTCTGGAGATCAGCATCATCACTGAAAGTAAGCTGATGGATGCACTGCGTGTTTTTGAGTTTCTTCAAGACCCACAAACCAGAGTTGAATAAAGAGTTGGAGCTGTACCAGTACCCCAGGTGTGGCCCAGAAACTGACATATATGTATGAAGGTTCTTACGATAAGGATCGAACAACCTGTCTGTAACATTGCATATGGAATTCAGAATATTATTTGGTTAAGATTCACAAATTAAGTTTTAATTTATAGACAAAACCTGTTAAAGCAGTTCTTATTATTATGTTTCCAATAGAATGGCCGACAAAGCTAAGCTTTATGTCGTTGCAACCTCCATATCTGGAAAGCTTGTCAATCTTTTTCCTAAGAAAAGCAACTACTTCTTCAGCCAATCTGCTTCCCATTTCCCTGAAATCTCCGGAAGTTTTTTCTTCATTAACCTCTGACATCAGACACTCAGCACCTGGATCTAACAATAGCCACTGATTCCTAACCAGACGGAGATCCAGATGGTGCCCCTGCATTGATATTATCAGGAAATCATGCTTGCAGGGCAATCAATATAATAACAGTAATAAAATAAAGTTTTTCTTGTATATCCGCGTGCAACTTCAATCATTTATTGCTCCCGATATTAGCAAAAATATGAATGAACACAAATTTATAAAAAATTAAAAATTAAAATATGAGTTGGCTTGTTTATTGAATAGAGAGAGGGGGTTGCCTTTCAGCAAACAAGATTCTGTTCTCGAGGAAAAAAATACAATTGTTAATAATTGGTTTACTAGAACATAAGTGTCTGTTACGGTTCTGGCCGAAACGCCCAAACCGGCCCATATGGGGCCGGTTCATACCCATAGGAGGCGGGCTAAGCAGCCTCCTTTAATGGCTGCCCAATCATTTGGGCCCCCCTAGGGCGGCAAGGAGAGAGAGGGAAGGGGAATAAGGAAACTATTTGTACTAATGTTTGTTTTAGGAGATCTTTTATTAGTTTTTATTAAGAAGATATGTATTAAAAGAGGAGAGGAGGCTAGGGTCAGGGCATGCATTATTTGAGTTATTCTCTTGGAGTTCTCTTAGGGTTTTGGGCTCTAGATTCATCGTCTAGAGATTGAGAGAGAACGATCCTCCTATCGAACTGAGGATCAATTGTATCTTTATTTTTCTTTTGCTTTACTTTGATTTCCCTAATAAAATATACTGTTTTGGGTTGATTTTGTTGGCCAACTTGTGTGCTTTCTCGCTGATTTCACCAATATTCGTTAGCGTTGCTTGCAAACTCAAGTAAATCCAATAGGATTACTTGCGAACTCAAATATTTCCTATGAGTGTCAAAAGGTAGATCAGAGAAAATATTTATATTCTTAACATGTAACAGTTGATACATAAATTCCAAATTCCAAATTGCCACATATGCAACGATTTAGCTATAATGCTAAGCAGATTAAAAGAATTGGAAATAAAGTCTAAACAAATTCAATTTAAATCTTTATCAAATTTATCAATCATTATAGCATGCTTCCTGTTGACCCCATAAACTCATGTGTGCTCTAGAATTTAATGATTACAAATAAAATAAGGAATTTGGATTAATGCATTTGAGTTTGTGCAATAAACAGATAAGCTGTCAGGACATTAAAAGCACATGAGAACAGAGTCATTAAGTATTTCCAGTCTGTAAGAGTAACAAAAGGAAATTATAGAAGTTAGTAGGCGTGTAAGCAAGTGATCAAGGAGCATTTTAAATTGCTAAAATTAAGTGTTTTTATCATATTCATATTTTGAAATAATATTTTTAAGCAGAGTAATTTCTAAAAAGAAAGGAGTCAAGAGAAGTGCTATGCTTTATGGAGTGTTATGGAGAGTTCTTGAAAAGAAAGGAGTCAATAATGCTTATATTCAAATCATTAAAGATATGTATGCAGGAGCTATTACTTGTGTGCAAACACAAGGTGGATTGACCAAGTATTTCCCTATTTCGGTTGGGTTACATCAAGGATCAGATGAGTAAGTTCTATCCATTAACTAAATTGAGTTTTCAAAATTAGGCATTAATTATTTTATTATAATTCAGAATATGAAATTTAATTTGTTTTATAGGCATACATAAACCTTTAAGGGCCTCTACAAAGTTACTAATTCTTCACTTAACGAATAAGTGATTTGGTTTAGTTCAAGTTTCCAAGAAATTCTGGGTGATATCATACACCCGGGCATGGATGTAGATTGCAGCAGAACTACATAAAAATTGGTGTGCTTATGGGTTCTGATGAGGACATCGTCAGCAATTTCGACATGTGTGCCATCGGAGACACCGGAGATCGACGGCCACGATCAGGAGTTTTATTTATTTTGTCATGTTACATTTTATTTGCTCATAAATTATTTTTCATTGCGATAATTTGTTTGCAATTAATCTATTAAAAATTTTAAAAGCTCAATCCCCAACCCCCTCTTGGTCAGGTGCAAAACTACACTTCCAAGGCTTTATTCTCCTACAAAAACAATGCCCAAAATAGCAATTCAATGTTGAGTCTTCCCTTGCCATGTTTCTAAAAGCTATTGTACAAAATATATATATAAACACCTTTTAAATTTGCTATTCTTAGCAATTACCAAGTTGTTCACTTTATTCTTAAATATATTTTCCCTACAAAAGGAGAGATAAAATATTGAACAGATGATCCCAAATATACTCCATATTTTAATGATCACAAATTACACTAAGAAATTTAGAATGATGTTTCAATGAATTCCATACAAAAAATAGGTACACCGTCATAATGAATCAAGCACATAAAGACAGACTTAGTAGTTTAGAAAAATGTCATGCGTCAAACAAAATATCAGAAGTATATAAGGCAAGCAATGCGAGGTCAAATTTATCCTAAGTGGCCAAACTAGGTTTTCACTATATTTATTTATTAAATTATTGATTTTCCAAATCAATATGTTTTTAAAAATGTCACCTAAGCCTACACTGAAGATTAACTAAATGAAGGCCTAGAAGATTAGGCCCTAGCCCTTTATTGAAAAATTACAATTACAATATAAAATGAACAGACATTAGGGGAATCCGCAAAGTTTGCGGGTCTCCACAAAATGTTAGTAGGCCTCTATAAATTTCGCGGTGCACTGCTAAGTTATAAAGATTGGATTATTGAAAAATAATTATTACGGACTCCACTGAGTTTTCTGGGTCTCCACAAAATATTTAGCGGGTCTTTACAAAGTTATATGGGCAAACACATCAGATTTGGAAATAATTAAATAATGAATGCTAGCCATTTGGAGCCTAATCAATTGAGAAAATAAAAGGAATTTGACATTGGCAGGTTGCAAAAAATTTGAAAAACCCTTGTTTTATTATTTTAATTAATTATTTGAAATCCTAGAGCTCTACTATGAATATTCTCTTATACCTTTGGTATAAATTAATGCCTACAAAAAATCCTAAGTGCACTTTTCAAAAACAGAGAAAAGCTTAAGTGAACTTCCATATCTACTGGAGAAAAGGAATATGCTTGCATTGCCATGACAAAGTCCCTCAATGTTTTGTAGATTGTTGTGCTCGACTACTTCACACAAATAGTAAATCCGTATATAAGGACCCAGTAACTCCTATAAATTGATTTTTTATTGATTTGATATGTATTTTGTTAAGTGGTCTGGAGGATAACGCCTAGAGAAGGTACCCTTGAAGGAACAAAAAGAGAGGGAGGTTGCCCCAAAGAGGGGATTGGTGTAAAGGCTTCTGCGCCTGCTAAAGAAGTAAAATTTTCTTTAGTGAAGGTTGTGCAAGAAATTCTAAGTATTATAAATACTTAGTGTGAACATAGGTTGCAGCCAAATCACGTTAAAATCATTTCGTGTTCTTATAGTTATTTATTTTTACATATTATTATATTTTCATGTCTTGGTACTGATTCATTGATTTATATTATGTTGTTTTGTGGAACAATTTTTTTTTTTAAATTCCAACACCCAATTCAATGCTTTAGGTAGGGTTGTTAAAATAGGTTTTCGTGTTCGGATTCAGGTCCAACCCGAAACTGACATGCCTTCAATTAATCCAACCCGATTAGGCGAACGAGTTACGAATTCAGACCCAGACCCGACTTATCGGGTTGACCTGACCTAACCCACTAACCCGGATTCCGAGCATGATTGCAAACCAGCGAGGACGGGGGAAATTCGGTGAGCTCGGGTGAGAGGTGCGCGATGCGTGCGAGCAAGAATGAGGAACGAGCTGCGCGACCTGAGAGTGAGTGTGGGGAGTGAGCAGAGGTGCGGCCAGCAAGGTGCGAGCACGAGCTATAGGCGATTGATTTGTGGGCGGGGCGCGGATGTGAATACACGGGCAGTGAAACGAAGCCTGTGCCGGTGCGAGAATGTGGGTGCCGGCCAAAACTAAGGTCATATCCGATTAGGTTGGCGGGTTGACTCAGACTAGACCCGATTTTTCAAACGGGTCATAAATTGGAACCCGAATCCGACCTGTTAGTTCAACAAATCTACCCAAACCTAGATTTTCTGGGTCAGGTTCACGACGGGTTATTGGGTCAGGTCAATAATTGACAACCCTAGCTTTAAGCAAGCTTTTTTCTTAGTAATTCATCCAATCAAGCAGGTGTGCAGGGGGTTCATGGATGTGGTTCACTATGTAAATATATGCATGTGCATTTTTGGGTTTTAGGGCAAGTGTTTTTTCACCTCTTTTTTTTTATTTTTTTTTAGGGGTGCCTTTGGCTGGGCTTTTTCTAGAATCAATGTTAGTTCGGCCATGATAGTGTTGTAAAGTGCATATTAAATATTCACATTTCAGCACAAATAGATTAAGATACCTGAAATCCATGTACAAACACCACAACTTTTAGCACACGGCCATTTCTAATGCCAAGAACAGAGGTTTCAGTTGCATTCTTTTCGCTAAAACCCGTAGTTACTCCACAAGGGTCATTCTCCTCTGAGGTAGATAACAATAAGTTGTCACTAGAACCATGCACAGGAACATTCATGATATGTTGTTCTATAATAACAACAGGTATGCGTGAAGGATCACCGAAAATCTGCATGTCTTGAATTGATCTGTTATTAATCTGCATGAGTTACAAAAATATGGGGGGTCAATATGCACAAACAATAGAGAACATTGAAAAATCAGAATGTGTACCTTCATTTGTGCAATGCTTTTCCTGTGCAGCTCAGCACGAGCAGTTGCACTTTGTGCTGGCTTCTCATGTTAAAAATAAACTATTCAATAAGTACTATGTGATTGGACCTGTTAGTTCAACAAATCTACCCAAACCTAGATTTTCCGGGTCAGGTTCACAACGGGTTATTGGGGCAGGTCAATAATTGACAACCCTAGCTTTAAGCAAGCTTTTTTCTTAGTAATGTATCAAATCAATCATGGATGTGGTTCACTATGTAAATATATGCATGTGCATTTTACGGTGAGTTTGTGTTGGGTTTTAGGGCAAGTGTTTTTTCACCTCTTTTTTTATTTTTTTTTTTTGGGGTGCCTTTGGCTGGGCTTTTTCTAGAATCAATGTTAGTTCGGCCATGATAGTGTTGTAAAGTGCATATTAAATATTCACATTTCAGCACAAATAGATTAAGATACCTGAAATCCATGTACAAACACCACAACTTTTAGCACACGGCCATTTCTAATGCCAAGAACAGAGGTTTCAGTTGCATTCTTTTCGCTAAAACCCGTAGTTACTCCACAAGGGTCATTCTCCTCTGAGGTAGATAACAATAAGTTGTCACTAGAACCATGCACAGGAACATTCATGATATGTTGTTCTATAATAACAACAGGTATGCGTGAAGGATCACCGAAAATCTGCATGTCTTGAATTGATCTGTTATTAATCTGCATGAGTTTCAAAAAAATGGGGGGTCAATATGCACAAACAATAGAGAACATTGAAAAATCAGAATGTGTACCTTCATTTGTGCAATGCTTTTCCTGTGAAGCTCAGCACGAGCAGTTGCACTTTGTGCTGGCTTCTCATGTTAAAAATAAACTATTCAATAAGTACTATGTGATTGTATTATAAACACAACATACCATTCAAAAAATAAAGAACATAAATTTGGAGAAATAATATTAAACTGTTCTCATTAATGCACTTACATCATCACCATATTTTCGTTGAGCAGCCTTTCCAAGAGCGCTGCGTTGTGATGAGTCATTAGAATTACTTCGCAAATAGCGATGAGGAATCTCAATCTTAGAATGGACCATCCAAATTGACCATTCCGCCTTCCTATCAGCAGTCCATGTACTGTGTAGATGTTCAATTATCTTTATTCTATGAGCCCTGGATCAAAAATGTTAATTATATTATGTAAAAAATTGTTGGCAACGGCATGTATAAACAAGTTATTTGTAAAAGTCCCAAGGAACTTGGCATAAAAAATAGGACAATAATAACAATAGAAGATCTATTTAAATGAGTGTTTGTAAAAAAGCACAATCTAAAAAGTGTACACACACACTTGCAAATACATACACATACCACATTTCAGTAATCACTCATCCACACTCATCCTATAAGGAGAAATAATGAATTAATTGTTGGTAGGCTGTGGCACAGCATAATAAAATTACCTTGCCAGACTATTTGCTGGATATGTTGCAAGTGCAAGTTCAAGCCATGTGATCCCATCAAACAATCAATATAAGATGAAAACTATAAGGTTTAGGCACGGTTCACCAATATCACTTTAACTCTTCTCAAAGCATCAACATATTCTATGACAAGGAAATCTAGTGCTTAAACATATAGTCCTAAAGAAACATTGAAGAAAAAAATACATGGGCTGTGCTATTTGCAATATTGAATACTTGATAGGTAGGAGAATAAAACTACCAATGAAAAAGAGTACGAAATGGTGACTTTAAATATCTGCTCAGGTAAATTACAGCTAAACATCAAACAATCCTCTCCCCTCAGTGAAACAATAAGGTTAAATGACGAATCTGGTTAACTGCAATAGACACAACTCCCAAGATTGTCATTTTGAGATGGGTCAAGCATGTTTAAGATTGATGAGCAGATTTTGCATCTCCAACAGAAGGATGTCAGTATGATAGGTCATGCAGGGAAAATACAACATGGCCTGTACGATTTGCAATGTATCTTGTAAAATATAGCATGGGTCGTGCTATTTGGAATGCTTAATAATTAATAGGTAGGAAAAATAAACTATCAACGAAAAAGAGTATAGTGCTGGCTCTAATATCTTCTCAGGTAAATTACGGCTAAAGATCAAGCAATCATCTCCCCTCCGTGAAACTTTAAGTTAAATTATGTTTGAACAGGTTAGCTTGGCAATTGATACAACTCTCAAATTTTCATTTCGAGATGGATCAAACGTATTTAAAATTGATGAGTAGACTCCATGCAAGGTTTTGCCTCTCCGGCAGAAAGATATCAGCCTGACAGGAAAGTTCTTGCAGTTTGCACGTTTGTCTTGTCACGTCAATCGATGCTGTTGTATTGATTATAGATGCAGCATTCTTAGGGGCTGTTTGGCTGCAACTAGGATTTTACTCGATCAGGATTTAGTACATCCTATAAATATGCTTTATTAAATCGTGAAGCAGTTAAATCCTGAAATTTTTAAACATGATAGAGAGTTAATCCATTTAAATTTTGATGAATTGTTTGGATATTTATTTCATGATTTAAGTTTGTTATTATAAATAACATTTTAATGATTATTATTGAGAATTAAAAAATTATTGCTTGAGATCATAAATAACACAAATAAAATTTAAATTAATTATCAATTAGAAAATTATTAAATTTATTTAATACAATAACTTCTACATGGTAATTAAGCTACAAATAAATCATTTTTAATCAATATTTTTGATTAATTAATATTAGTTAGGATGACGAATTTATTTTTTAATTAACATATTTGTATCTAATACATTTGATTGATTATTAATAATATTTGATAAGTCACGAAAAAATTACCTTGATCAGGTACAAATCTCGAGGCATATTCAAATTGCAAACTCCTGAAATTAAATTTGGGACCATTTGAACTCCAATTTCAGAAGACTTATAGTCGAATTGAACGCCTTGATGATAAGAACCCAATGTTCACCCTCAAGAAATGTGAAATGTTATGCTACGGCATGAACTCCACTTCGCAAGCTTAAGGTCCCATTTTTTCTAAGGTACATTGGATTTTTAATTTAACAAGATTTTTCCCAATGATCGGCATTAGGGTTTATTTAGTTCTGAGGTTTCACTTCATATGAGCACAAGTGCTCATAGTTAATTGCCCCTTCTAACGCATAGAAGAGCACTCCCAATTAAGGATGAAAGCATATTTAATTATGCAAGAAGTGTAGAAGTGCAAGTGTTTTAGTCTTAATTATGGAGGGATGAAGGTCTACCCTTTGTGTTAGCTCAAATGTCTCTCTCAGCCCTTTAGGCTTCAATACCCTGAGCTCTCCCGTATGTCCTCCCTAACTCCTTTCATGAAATTCCCCTCCAATCCTTCCTCGGAGATTCCCCTCAATCTCCCTGACAGTAGCTCAAACTTCTTTCGGTACTCCATAACTGTCCCCTCCTAAGTTAGAGCATAGAATTGCTCGGGGAGGTCTCCTTCCCGAATGGCTCGAAAACATTCTAACAAGCACTCCATTCTCCCCATGAGTAGATCAGATATCTCGCCTCCCTTCATTGGAACCATGCTAGGGCTTTCCAAACATAGACCTGCCGCCATGAGTTTTTCCCCTTTAGTCAGCCCGTTGATAGCAAAATAATGCTCCACCTGATATATCCAACCATGATGCATGCAAATGGGAGGTCAAAATAAAATGAGAATTTATTTTGACCCTTGGGCTGCTGTTGTTCTCGGGTGAGTCTTGGTTGCTTGGTACGAAGCTAAAAATGTTGGAATTCTACTTGAGTTAGCTCATAAATGCTTGAGCTGAAGTTTTAGCTCAATGATTGGGGGTTTATTGCACTTCCTAGCTCATTAATTCAAAAAGGTTTGCTATTAAATCTTGGATTTATTTTGGAGTAGACCTTACCTCTTCTCCTCCCTTTTGTCTTCTCATTTTCCTGTGCTGGGTGATTTCCCGTGCCTTTGCCCCTTTGGTTCCTGTGGCTGGTTGCTTGGTTCCGTGGTTTGCTGCTCGGTTCCGCGGCTGTCTGCTTGGTTCCATGGATTTCCTGCTTGGTTCCAGTATTTTTCTTCTCTGTTTTGTTGTGCCGTTTGGGGACTGATGTAGTGGCTTTTGGCCTTTCATTTCCCCAAATCTAATTGGCTTATTTGGTGGTGCTATGGTTGTTTAGTTCCCCTCTCTAGCCTATATAAAGAAGATGTTTTGGCATAAAAAAAGGAGGTGAAAATGCAATTTTTGGATAAGCAAAACCTAAGGGTTTTTGGAAAAGCTTGAGAGCTTTGTCCACTTCTTCTTCTTTTTTATATTGGGATAACTTGCGAGTTACTCCTATCCTTCATCTTGGCTTCTTATCTCTTCCTTCTACCCGCAAGTTTACACCCCACTTGTATCCTTCTTCTAAATGAAAGAAAAGCATCTTTAGGTAGTTTTAAGTTTGGTCTTGAAGGTTGTAAGTGTGTCGTTATGTTTGTATGTGTTCTTTTTATATGTTTTGAAATGTAAGAGTTTGTTTTAAAGTTTCTAAGTTGGCTCTTGTTTGTTGTATTTTCTTATCTCATGTATGTTTTTAAAGATTAGTAAGGTTTTGTTTTTGTAATAAAAAATTAGGGGATCTTTCCTAATTTTTGATTACATCAAATCATGAGCATCCTCCTCTTTGAAGACCAGCATCTTTAGCTTCCATGATCTTGCATCCATATCCCAATGATTTCTCTCACCATTGGTTCTTCCCATTATTGGTGGTGTGATTATCTCCCTTCTTCCCTTGGCAGATTTGGACCCCAAGGTTTAGCCCACCGTCCCTCCTGTCTGGGTGGTCTCCAAAAGGATTCGACCTCCCCTCTCCTTGCTACCCCTTCTTTGGAATACCTTCATGCACCTCCCATCGGAGCCCTTCGGGTTGGTTCTTGAGGAAAAGCCATTTCTACTTCATCATTGTCTTCTTGAAGTCTCTTTCCTTTCGAATCAGCCCTAGGACTAACTAATGAAGCCTTCGACTGCATCTCGATTAATTTCCTCATCATGCCTTCCATGTTCTCGAATCGATTTTCCATTCAGGTTTCAATGGACGACAACCTTCCTTCCATTCCAGAATATTTTTCCTCCATCTCAGCCTTGAGTTGTTCCATCTCTCCTTCCAATGCCTCCATTTTCTTTGCTGCTATTTATGGATTTAGGTTCCAAACCGCAAAAAAAAAAAAAAAAAAAAAAAAAAAGCAAATGGAAGGAATTATGCAGTAGATTACAACGAGGAGACGAAAAAAAAAAAAAAAAAAAAAAAAGCAAATGGAAGGAATTCTGCAGTAGATTACAACGAGGAGATGGTGACTTTTTTAGTCCAAGACACGACGCTAATACCAATTTGATATGCCTTGGAGTCAATTACAGCAAATCGAAATAGGAAATCCACAAAAAAAATAGAAAACAACCGAATTTGGAGGAAATAGTGGTTGATTTCTATTAGTAACTCAACAAGAAGTAAAAGATACAAGCAATCTGCAATTAGAGAAGCAGATCGTTTCTCCCAATCAAGTTAGACGCCACTAGGATGCCTTCATAGAAGAAACTACAACAAGAAACTCAAACAAAACCTAACCCTAATACAAAATAGCATCCCTATATATTCTCCACTTTAAAAAAAAAAACTCCACTCTTCCCTCCAAATCAGCAGGTAAAATATCTTTATTGCCTAATTAAATTCCCTCTCTAATTTGAATTCAAAATCCCTTAACTTATTCCTCTCTTAATCCTCCTAATCACATAAGGAATGATTAGCTTACTGAGACCCACAAGGGGAGCCAAAACCCATGCTGCTCCACCTCCTGCAGCCGGTCCATTTTTTGGCTGCTGAGCATACCATGCATCATAATTATTGTATTTAAAAACTCTAACCTTGAGCCATCTCGCATCACAGTCTACAGTAAGACAATATAATCTAGATCTTGGAACAAAAAAAGCTTATCACTTAATAATAAAATAACAGAACTGCTAAAGGTTGAAAATAAGGTATTTTAAATAAACCATACCTGTGGAACTTTAAAAATGCATTCCATATTAATGAAAGTTGGCTGCCTATGGAGAAAAATACATCAAGAATCTCTTCCTTGGATAGAGAATAGAGCATGACATCATTCCGAATGCCAAACAA
Source organism: Dendrobium catenatum (assembly GCF_001605985.2). Classification (NCBI taxonomy): domain Eukaryota; kingdom Viridiplantae; phylum Streptophyta; class Magnoliopsida; order Asparagales; family Orchidaceae; genus Dendrobium; species Dendrobium catenatum. The sequence continues at coordinate 973,921 of NW_021319455.1, forward strand.
ACCATTAGATTTCTGCATAAGCAGAGAGAAATATACATTGATCCAGACTTAAAAAGGAAAATGGAGAATAAATAACGAGTCAGGGATGCAAGATAAATGAAGTACCTCTACGATATCCTGAAAAATGCCAGCCAACTGTCCCCCGCCCATCTTCCCACCAGAACTGACACCAGATATATCTGACAGTGTAGAATCACTTAACCCAAATATACCAAAATTTAAATCAGCTTCAGTTAAATCATCAATTTTCTGATCAATAACACTACTGATCTTCTGGAGTTCCACGACAAGAATTTCACGTGATATTAACAATGACTTGACAAGTTCAATCTCCCTCGAGTTCATTCCTTGTCCCAATAACTGAAAAACAAAACATTTAGCTCATATAATTTTGTAGCTAAGAAAACCTTTCAGGTTAAAATAGTTGAGATGGCTTCCTAGAACTCATTTTACAACAAAAAATTAAAACTATTTTAATTATCAATATTTTTTATTTCTGTTGTTTAGAAGTTTTTCATCTATCTTGGCCAAATCTAAGAAGGTTGGTTTGCCTTATTATTATAGTCAGTAAGCAGCAACAGAGCAACAACAATTTTAAATTAAGCTAATGATCAAAATGAAAACTGAAAGAAATTGTTATACAACAAGCACACTCATCACAGGTGAAAACTTATGGCATTCACAGGAAAGAAGGAAGAAATTACTTGGTTTGGTTGTTTATAAATTCCTTTCGCATCAAGTTCCACCAAGCGAGATCCGCTAAACATTCATAAAGGAACAATATAAGTAGACATAAAAGTTCTTGTAACTTGATACTACAAAAAAGCTGAGACTCTACAAACCTGGGTACCTTCTGGGAAGTCATACCGGCTTTCAAAAGAACAATATGTATGCTTAGATCAACAAGTACTGCATGGAATACGTCAAAATGAATAGGACAGTATGAGTGTATGCCAAGCAATGCTTTAGGAGGAATCCTGAATTCATGAATTGCTGTAGGAAATGCCTCAAAAGTACCCTGCATCTCCATGCTGTAATAAAACAGAAAGGATTAGAACGAGGTACAGCAGATTCCATTATTCTTCAGTTGCATAGCTTCGACAAGTTACAATGTAGGCACAGTAGCAAATATATAGAAGAGGAGATTTGAAGAGTCCACTCACCCATTTTCCAAAAGAGGAGAATACATGAGCTCAAATTTTAGTATTACTGCTGACGTTGCAGGCATCTGCCATACGAAGTGTGTAAATAATAATAGTAATACATAAAATGTAATGTTCTTAGAAAGTGAAAAAGAAAAGGATAAAGAGAACCTCAATTAAATGAAAAAAGCCACAATTTGAATTGGAAAAAACTGTGAAATGTTATTCCTTAAAGATCATCTTCCACAAATCAAATTAGGAAAGCTAACCTCATCTGATCCGATATTTAGGTTAAAAGAGATCATTACGGACAAAAGGACATCCTGCCTTGCATATTTTATCCGAAATGGCTGTGTAAAGAAACTCTGTTCAGCATCATCTATCCTCCAAACACCCAAGATATCATCTGAGGCCATGTCAGGGGCTGCATAATCAAACTGGCATATTATTATCTTTAATAAAAAGCTCAACATAAAAACAGTTTATGATGAAAAGATCAGTCTCAAGTTTCTTTATACCCATGCCACATTGAAAATAGGGGTGGGCAGGCGAGTTGATGTAAGATTGAAAAAAAAAATGTAAAATTGAAAAAACAGTAAATATACAATTCGTTTCACTACAAAGAAAATCAGACAGAAGTAAGATTGAAAAAAAAAAAGGTGAATAAAATTTTAAGCAGGGTAACAAATTTCAGTAATGCATAGAATCAAAGGTACGCCCTTAATGTCAAGAAAAATATGACAACATCATTAAAAGAAGAATAAATGAGATTTATGCATGGTGATTGAAAACATATTCATCATAGAAAGTGACTTTTCATGGAGAAAAATGTTATTTGGTGTCGCATAGAAAGTGGTGATTCATGGAGAAGAAGGTTATTTGGTGTCAGCCCTTAAAAGGAAATGCCATGTATGCATACACTTAAGAAAACCACTGCTGGTGATGTAACAAGTCACAAAAAGATGGAAACAATATTTCAATTAATGATGCTACAAAGAATACACTACAAGATACTATTGCATGATTCTAATTCAATCTTGAACACCCTCACCTAATTCACTACTTACTTACTAACTATTACTGCATTCGGTACAAGTGGACCCATCAAACCTTTCTAGTTTCTACTAACCTTTCCACGTTGCAGATCGAGTACCTTTCATCTTGCCATATTCAATTATTTGTTTAGCATAAAATTTAATAACGCAATCATTACAATCTGAAGGACTTCAAAGGCAAAAAAGCCTGTTTACATACGAGGCAAAGTAATATTAGTTTGCTACTTTGCTGATTAAATCACATATGCCATGATACAAGGAACTACGGTTTCCCAAGAATGTTTTATGTATCTGAAGAGAGGTAAAAACAGAAGTAAGAATGCTTTGGCCAAAATTAAATCCCACCTAAGAAGTCCATAAGAGGAAAATGCTTTATTTTATGTCTAATTAGGATAATTTCTATATCGGATGTCCATCCAACAATGTAAAAGTGCTCAATAAAGTATTATCTCCTATGAAGTTGGTACTTTGATTACATTTAAGTTTTATACCATAATCATTAAAATCTGTCGGGCTTCAAAGCCATAAATGCTCTTTGCCTTATGTCACAAAACAGAAGTAATCTTATTATTAATTTGCTTATTACACCACATATTTCATGGAACAAGAAGCTATAGTTTCACCAGAATTTTTTAAGTACTCAATTGTGGGAGAACAGAAGAATGATTTGGCGAAAACTCAACCTCAGCTAAAAGTCCATAAAAGTGAAATGTTTTACTTAATGATCTAAGAATAGAATCTATATTATATATCCATCCAAGGAGTAAAAGTACTCAACAAAGTATTACCTCCTGTGAAAGCAAGCGTTTAAGAAGACTATGAAAGAGGGTTAAGAATAATGTGTTGCTCCCTAGCAATGAAGCCCAATTCATGTTAATCTTCATCATCGTCCGGCTTACAAAAACAATTTGAATCCTCACATTCAAGTTGTTGCAATTGACTATGACCTGCGATGTTAGTTTTATTCTTCATAAATCATTTTAAACAACTTTCCATAATATCTTAGGACTGCTTCATCTCCTTCATAATTCTATAAAACTTATCTTATACACCCTTCTAATTACTAAATTTTCAACCTTTCACTCTACTTGTCCAAAACACAAATCTATTTCAACTATATTAATCCTCCAACCTGTCATCTAATATAATCATTCATTAATTTAACACTCCTAGATTTGCCATAAATCCATCTTAAGTTCTTAACATTTTATTATAAATCAGCTATCGCCATTAAAAAAAATCTAATCATTCAAGAAAATACCTAAAAATTTCTATAAATTATCATTTTATTATAGAAACTATGACGCTCGGACAAATTTGGCTAAATTATTGCAATACCAAAGAGCAACTCATAGATATTTTCACTTCCAAGAGAAAGATTTTGCTGTCTTTGAGAGCTCATAAAAGTTTTCAAGCAAATGCATTAAGGGGGGAGTGTTAGAATTAACTCATTTGACTAAATTTCTAAAAAAAAAATGTAAAGCTCTCTACATATCTCCTAGAAATCCATTTGATACGTAGGAAACATGTGACTTATTAAATTTACATGACTTTTCTATTACTAGCAACATTTAACTACAATCATAGAAGGTAAACACAAATTGCCTCAACTTCCATATATTTAGAATTATAATTTCTAGTGATACAAAACAAGTAATCTGGATATAGAAGCAGCAATAAACACTCTAAAACCAGTCTCACTGATGTTAAATGATCAGAAAGTCACTATTAGGTAAGCGTTCTAGACAATGATGAGCAAATTAGCCAGGCGATAAAAAAACACAGATACTTCAGCTACAGTACCTTCATACTGAACAACCCTTGACGGAGTACCACGAGACCGCTGTCCACCATCCTCCCATCTCAAGCTAACTTTTACCTGGTACCATCTGTCAATTAGAGACCGTCAAGAGCAAGCCACTATACCAAGAATCTGAAGTAAGCTATAACAAACCAGCACATTCCATTCCCTAGCCGTTACCCTTGTTGAAAGAGATCAAGATTATGGAACCGATGAATGTATATGGCGATCTCATGCACCATCTCCAACATATCCGGCTGCCTGAATTCAACGGATCTCAGCGGAGACACCGACTTGGCATCAAGCAGTCTCCTTGGCTGCGGAATCTTCGGATCAAGGCCGAGGAAGCATTTCATCAGCCTAAACATATGTGATTAGCAAACCAAATTCTCACCGATATTCGCATCACTGTACACTCCTTCAACACAAATCCATATTGTAAACACCATCCAATTCTCCTCAAGAGCATCCCATCCCTGACTCGAACACCCAATGACTCCACAGGGATAAATCGCGAATCCCACGAGTAGATTACTCGCAGGTACGCGCAATGCTCGGGTTCCAAAGACCTAATATGGTCGCAGAAGATATCAAAATGGAATCGAACGTTCTATGGCTTCTTCTCCTCTTCTTGCAGATTTTGAAGCTAGGGTTTTGTTCAGGAATGGAAGGAAGCAAGTGGCTGAGAGATGGATGAAAATATGGGAGCAGTTGGTTCGCAGCTAGCCGCGCCAGCCGAGTTCGGAATGGAAGCGAGGTCGATCGACCGATCTCAGCCGTTCAAAAGATTCATTCATGTCGCAAGTCTCGCCGTGCATTTATTGCTACCCATAAATATGTATCTAATCTGAATCCATGATTGCTATAATTTACCACGTTGCCACCAAAGTCTTATAGCGTTCATCAGAAACTGCACGAATCAGGAAGTAGCACTATGATCAAGACCGTCCATTATGGTCTGACCACGTTGCGTGCGATTTCATGGAAATCTTATAAAATGTTTGATTGAATAAGATCTGTATCGTCCGATTCGTGCCGACAAAATTAATTAAGGAATTGCTGTTATTTACTTAATTACTTCCATATGGCCAATTACTTAATGTGACTTTAGCATATTGAAATATATAAAAATATCAATTTTGATGGGTAAGTGAATTATTTTTTTGTCATATTCATTTAACTTTCATACAATAAAATACTCTTAATTTTCAAAATGCTACAGCATATATCATATAAAAAGATAGAATTTTCCATTTTGAAACTTGTGAATGACATTATTGTCGCCCACCACCGCTGTCGGTAGCCTCCCACTGCCTGTCGACCATCTGCCATAGCCATCGCTGTTATGCAAGCACTGATCACCGTAGGCAGCCACCGACTACCACCTTCATTTTACTTTACCTTGTATTTATTTTACTTCATGCCAAACAAAAAAGTAATTAATCTCAAATGACGGTGGTGGTATATATACATATGTTTTATAATTTATTTACTAAATAATTATTATATAGGTAATTTTTTTCAATTAAATTAAAATTTCAATTATGATGAGTCATGCAATCATATTTTTAAAATTTAGATAAATAAAAAAAAATTATTACACAATCATTTTATATGAAAACTATATATCACTCCTCCATCAATGTTGAGCTACTAACAGCACAGAAATTATTGCAAGATAAAGTTTAATCTTTGAATGTATCAAGATATTTGTTGGTTCATTAATTGTACGGCAAATATTCAATGGTGTACTAATTAACCTTTATAAATAGCCATATCATAGTTCATAAAGTGGGTTGGATTATTTAACTAAGACTTCATTTGATACAGCTTTTTTATTGTTTTCTAAAATACTATTTTTATTCAAAAATTAATAGTTTAAGTAACTTCTATATAAAAAAACTCTTTTAGAAAGTAATAACAAAGTTGTCCCTTGACTTCATTTGATAAAGCTTTTTTACTGCTTTTAGAAGCAGCTTTGTAGTATTAAATTTTCAAAAAAAAAAAGGAATTTTTACATACATAACACTTAAAACCTCTCTATTTACTTATCTAACACCTAAACTTTAATATTTACTCTTCTACCACCTAAAAGCTCTATCCCTCCTCAAATATACCACACCGTTTCTCTCCCGTCAGAACCAACCCCCGAAAGCTGTATTTCGAGCGGGAATATCTTCTCCGATGATGCGGCGGTGGTGAGAGGGGGTGCTAGCCTTCGATGATGTGGCAACTGCTGCTCAGCCTTCTCGGGACGTTAGGCATCGGCCTCCTGTTAGGCATGAGTCTCCAAATCTACTTCATCCGCCTTCTAATTGAAGCTTCATGATGACTTGCTCTTCAATGGCCAATTCGCTGCTGCTTCCTATATTTGCGTGCGCTTTGCTTGTTGCTACGCTCGCCGCCGCAGGAAGCTTCAACAATGACTTCGACATTACTTGGGGCGACGGTCGCGCAAAGATACTCAATAACGGGCAGCTTTTAACTCTTTCTCACGTCGTTAGCTCCATTAGGAGGAGGCCGATGCCTAACGTCCCGAGAAGGCTGAGCGGCAGTCGCCACATCATCGAAGGCTAGCACCCCCCCTCGTCACCGCCGCATCACCGGAGAAGAAATTCCCGCGCGAAATACAGCTTTCGGGGGTTGGTTCTGACTGGAGAGAAACGGAGTGTTATATTTGAGGAGGGATAGAGCTTTTAGGTGGTAGAAGAGTAAATATTAAAGTTTAGGTGTTAGATAAGTAAATAGAGAGGTTTTAAGTGTTATGTATGTAAAAATCCAAAAAAAAATATTGAAAAAGCAATAAAAAAGCTATCCCAAACGAAGCCTAAGATGCTCATAAAAAAGAGAAAACTCTTGCTTATTTTAATGGTTGATTTACGAAAAATTAATAACTTTCTCAAATTAACTAAGGCTTTGTTTATGATAATTTTTTTATTGATTTTTTTAAAAAAAAGTTTTTAGTAAAAAAAAACTGTTCCAAACAAAGCCTACGTTTAGGATGACTTTCTTATTTATTTTTAAAGCAATTTTTTTGTTAAAAATTTGCTTTAAGAATCAGTAAGAAAATCACCCTAAGCAAAATATTAATTTATTTAATTCTAAAATTAATTTCATTCAACCATTTAAAACTCATTTGTGCAAGAAACGCTCTTGTTAGGCACTTTTTTCTCTAGAACAAATTTTATCATTATATTCCTGATTTTATCGAGACGTGGGAGAAAAGTAGAAGCATGGATGAAAGCAACATTGGTGATTGGTCAAGAGGATTTCACATTAAAAAAAAATATAATGCACCAAAATAACTTTACCAAATCACTCCAATACAAATAAACAAGAGATTTCAAGCTCAACGACAACAGATCCTAACAAGGTGTAAAGCACTCATTGATGCTAAGATTTTGTATGGGACGGTTTTTACTGCTTCTTGAAGCAGTTTTTTAGTACAAAATTTTTAATATTTGTTTTAGAAAATTGTTTTAAGAAGCAATAAGAAAGCTATTCTAAGGCTTCATTTGGGACGACTTTGTTTTTGTTTCTTAAAGCAGCTTGTTAGTAGAAAATTTTTAATTTTATACTAAAAAGATGTTTTAAGAAGCATAAAGAAAGCCGTCCCAAACAAAGTGTCTAAATAAAGCTTAAGAACTAGTTTGAGATGACTTTTTTATTGTTTCTTAAAGTAACTTTTAAGAACCAGTAAGAAATATGTCTCCAGACTCCAATGAAGCCTAAATAACAACTTTTTTAAAAAATTGCTTAAAGAAGAAGTAAGAAAGTCATCTCAAACGAAGCTTAAATAAAACAAACCACTTTCATTTTCTTATTAAAAAATGTAAATTGGGTTAAACTAAGGTTTCGTTTGGGACAACTTTTTTATTAATTGCTTTCTAAAACGGAATTTTAGTACAATTTTTTTTTTGTACAAAAACTCCGTTTTGAAAAGCAATAAAAAAGCCGTCCCAAACAAAGCCTAAGATTTCGTTTGGGACAACTTTATTTTTGTTTTTTAAAGCAACTTTTTAATACAAAAGTTTTAATTTTGATACTAAAAAACTGCTTTAAAAAATAGTAACAAAGCAGCCCCAAACAAAACCTAAACCCAACCCAAATTTTAATTAGGTCTACTTTAACCCAAATTTTTTGAATCGAGCCATGTTAGCTTTTTTATGCCGAGTTACATACGACAAGAAGAACAGATTTAAGAGTAGGGTTTGAGTTGGGGCAGTTGCCACCTTGAGGATCTTGATCTACTATAATAATCTGAATTTTGTATAAATGATTTTAAACTGAAAACTTAAAATTTTGCCAGTGGGAGCACTACAACACTCCGCATGAGGAACTTTTATTAGGTCAGGACACCTGACGTAGCTCTACATCCGGACGTCAATAAAATGTCACCACGTGTTCTTACTCTTTACCGCGCGGCCCGACGACCCGGCCCGGACCGGAACCGGTATTGCTATGTATTAGTTGATTTGTGCATACCATGGTATTGCTAGGTATTGCTTGGTAACGAGAAATACCATTATGTCAAGACCAATACCTAACAATACCGAGCAATACCAATCAATATCGAGCAATACCCCGATTTTGCTAAGTATGGCTCGGTATTGGTCTTGAAAGAGCGATATTTCTTGTTATTACCAAGCAATACCGAGCAATACCTTGCAATACCAAGAAATACCTAGCAATACACGAACATAGCAATACCGGGTTCCGGTCCGGGTCGGGTCTATTAGACATGCCATTATATAAAATAAATATGCTTCCACGTGTAATAATATTATTGGTCACTTTATGGCCTGCTACCTATTCTAGCTATATATAGCTACCTGTACTCTCTTATCATCAATATAGAAATTACCTTCTCAGTCTTCAACTTGTTGCTTTCTCTCCTTTCTTGTTTCAGTTCTGCTCATGGCCAATGCTTTCAGGGTCGTCGAGCTGCGCGATAAAGAGTAATAGCACGTGACAATATTTTATTGGCGTCCGGATATAGAGCTACGTCAGATGTCCTGACCTAATAAAAGTAGCCGCATGAGAGCGCAACAGCGCTACTAGTGCGAAGCCTCAACGCTGAGCTTTCTGGAATTTTGAGGAATGGGCATTGTTTTTCATTTTGATGTATATAATTATAGTTACTTCCATTGGTTTTAAATTGTTTAAAATGAGATGAGCAGCTTTGTTAGACAGATTGAGAGTTAAAACCAACAACTCTGCGTGACATCTATGCCGAAAATAAATAAATAAATAAATAAGAAAATAATTTATTATAATTCAATATTAATGACATTAAGAAATTGATTATCATATATATGTATATATATGAACTTTATAATATTTTAATTATATACAAATATTATATGTTCCTGAAGGTCCAAAACCTCTTTGCTGATTGCTCATTGCTCAACTCAGTGGCGGAGCCAGAAAATGTATTTAGGGGGGGCCTAATTTTTTTTTTCTTTCAACTTTTTACATTCGACTTGGGACCAACATAGTCAATTTTAAAAATGATAAAACTTTGATAGTGAATTAGTTT
>NW_021319455.1:984075-1032167 GCF_001605985.2 Dendrobium catenatum
ACTATTAATTAAATTTTAATTTTTTTAGTAATTAGTAATTTTAATTCATTGTTAAGTTAATGATTTGTTTTTATTAAAAGTTAATTGTAGTTCTTTATTTTAATTAATTTTCATTTAAAAATTAATTAGTAATTAATAATTTTATTTTAAATTACTTGTTATTTTAAATTTTTATAATTAAATTAGTTAGTATATTTAATTTTATTTAATAACTTGATTTTTAAATAAATTCAATTAAAATAAAAATGATTAAAATTTTAATTTTTCTTGATTTTAAATTCATTTTCCGCTGGTAATTTCAAAAACCGCCGGAAAATGATCAATTTCCACCTGTAATAGATGATTTTCCTGTAGTGCTGTTTGGCAACCCTAATTCTACCCCGATTTCCCAAAGGCAACTAAATAACTTTGCTCCAAAAAATGTAGCTTTTTGTGAAAAGTGTGACATACAAATTTATAAAGCTGATATATTAATAGCCATTGCGGATGCAATTCTTTTAAGAAATGAATAGTAGCTTAAATAATATGCAGTAGAACTATTTACCAACTTCCAAATAAATTATCTAAAAGTCACACTTAAAAAAGATGAAACTTTTCATAGTTTTGCAATCCCTTTCTTTAAATGTTGATTTCGAGTTCATTTGTGATTATTTTTATTGTTAACTAAAGTTGCTATTAGAGAAAATAAATTTTAAAAAATAATTTCCTACCACAAAATATTTTGAAAACGGTGAAAAACAGTGGTCAAATAAAAACTATGATTATGATATGAACAACAAAACAGTAAAGCTGTCTCAAAACGAAACCTTCATCACAAGTTGATGACACTATTAGCTCTGGTGTCGTTGGTTAATTAACCATACTTGAAACCATCATGTGAGTTCATCTCCAACTATTGTCATTTTCAACTTAGGCTTCGTTTGGGACGGCTTTTTTAATGCTTCTTAAAGCAGCTTTCTAGTACAAAAAAATTCAATTTTTGTACTAAAAAACTGTTTTAAGAAGCAAGAAGAAAGCCGTCCCTAACAAAGCCTTAGTCTTCGTTTATGATAGCTTTCTTATTGCTTCTTAAAGCAACTTTATACTATACAAATTTTAATTTTTAAACTAAAAAGCTGTTTTAAGAAGCAATAAAAACGCCATCTCAAATGAAGCCTTAGTTGCATATATTAAAACTTGTATTATAATTTTTGCCTAATTCTTGGTTAGAAAGCATTGCACATCTTTGAAAAATTAGTAAGCTTTTTTAATTAATTCATGGAAAATATATCCTTATTAATCCTATGTTTTCAAAATTCTTAAACGAGAACCTTGTCACTCAATTCTACTGTGAGGAGTTAGAAACCAAGAACCACATTTACTTTTGTTGTAGGCTAAAAAAATTGTGACAATAGAAAGATAAAGTTTTGTGTCCTAATTTGTATGAATGTCTAGCACGTAAATTGATAAATAAAAGAGCATTAGTAATACAAAACTTTTTTTTTTTTAACGCGGAAAATCTAGAATGAGAAAAATTATGTGGTTTTGCATAGCTGAAATGATCCCACTATGTATTTGTGAATTACGAAGATTGGCTCATCTCTTAACTCGGAGATTGTAAATTTACAATCAAAAGAGTTGGCTAAAATAGTGCCAGAGTTCGTATGGACGCTTGGAGTTGAATGATCACAAGTAAGGGTGTCAATTTCGGGTCACGGGTCGGGTTCGGGTCGAACCCGAACCCGACCCGTTTTTTGAAACGGGTCGATTTCTGGAACCCGAACCCGACCAGTTTTGAAATCGGGTCGGGTTCAACCCGGATTTTCCGGGTCGGGTCCGGGTCGGGTTTTCGTGTCGTGTCAAATATTGACACCCCTAATCACAAGTCGGTGGTAGTGAACTGACGGAGGAGGTTAGTTTGCAACGGTTGGTCAACGAAAGGTCTTGCGGTAACGAATGAGCCGCAAAGGTCTAACAATAAAGAAGGGTTAAGTGAGGCCTTAGTTCGTATGGCTTATCCCTTAATGTAACGAAGGGCTTGTTGCAAGTAGTGCTTAGGTGGAGCTCTGAGATTCTTAAAGTTTTCAAGCTTGTTTGAATCTCTAACCAAGGGTCCCCTAACATAAGGAGTGTAGGTCTACTTATAGATTTTCGTGAGTAACATGCTCTGTAAATATGGTGAAAATCTGGAGCACTATATTGGGTGGATTGTACTGATTTCCTTAATTATGAATGTTTTTTTATCATTTAACTGTCTTAATAAAATCAAAATTAAGCGATCTTGATCTCGTTAGATTTGTCTCGTTGAGCCGCTCGATTCGACTATAAGCATGCCAAATTTAAAGATTATTTGGTCATCCAATTAATGTCCTAAAACTTCCAACTGCACTCTAGGCCCCTGATTCGGACGCATTAGGGCTCGAATTGGATCACTTGTTGTGTTGTTGGATTTGTCTTGTTGAGACGTTCAGTTTGACTAGAAAGTTGCTAAAATTGTAGCTTTAATCATCTTGAATTTATTTTCTAAGTTTTTAAAATACATTGAGATTTGTATCTGAGGAAGATAATTTTTTTTTTTGTAAGGTATCAACTTTGAATGCCCATTTACCTTTAACTTGTGATGCAAGTGGTTCCTTGGGCCTCTCTTCCTCGTCAAGCCTAATCTTTAACAAATTCCGTAATACATCAATGACATGATCACTCCCTCTTATACTAAAAGTATTTCTGTTACCTCAATACCTGCTACACTGTTTACTTCAATAAAAGGAAAAGTAACAATATAATGGTTGCGACTAGCTTGCGAGCTAGTATATTGCGGAGGTAATGTGAATGAATCTTTTATCCTAGCAATGCACGGATATCTAACATATAAATAGATATTTGGAGAGAAAGCAAAAAATACTACAAATTTTTTATGCAGAAAGCCCCAAAAGGGAAAAATCATAGGGCCTTGCCCAAGTGAAAAGATTCTACTAACTTGAGTGAGTTATACAGGTTGACTCATCCTTTGACTTGAAGATGATTAAATTATAGTTATGGATACTTGGGAGTTTGTAACGATTTTGGTTGGATGACATGGGTCAAAAGTCTGGTGACAGTGGCTGAAAGAAGTTCCAGCAAAGGTTGGTGGCCAAGCGGGGGTTCGACAACGATCGGTTGTTGGGCGGTGGTCTGACGATGTTTGGGCGGAAGCCCGACGGAGATCGGGCTGTAAAGACTATTTTTCCTCCCAGGATCGTCCGGGACGAAGTGGATCGTCTCGGGACGATCGGTGCAGGTTGTGAAGAAATTGTAAAGAAATCTGTATGGTTCGTCTGTACGAACCTGGAAGGGTCGGGACGTACCGTCGAGACGAACCAGACAGAGAGTTTCGTCCAGGGACGAAGAAATTGGAATTTATTTTCGTCTGGACGATTTGAGTCCAGAGAAGATCGTCCCGGGACGATAGGGACATCATCCGGGACGATTCTGCTTAATAAATATCTGAATAGTGTCGATTTTGAAGGAAATGCAAGCCGAGGAGAGAGAAAATTGTGGAAAGAGGAAGAAAAGTGGATTTTTGGGCGACTCCGGCTCTTTTTCGTCCGTTGCTGTAGCTGGGAAAGTTGATTGACTCGAGGTAAGGCACATTCCGCCTTTCTCAATTTTCAGAAACGAGAATTTTGATGACTTTTCTGTTCCGGATTTTTTTTTCATTAGCGAATAATTGATTTTATTTCGCACTGCTAAAGGTTTTAACGCGTAACTTTTGGTATATTTCTGAGATGATAATTGTGCACGTTTTGAGTATTTTCTGGAAGATTTTTATCAGATATTTTGAATTCTACGGCGTTTTAATTGAATTGCAAGTTGTCAGGATGTTGAAAAATGTTACTTCAGTACAATGAAAGTCTTATAATATTGTTGTGAATATTCTGTGATAATTTGATAAATTTCTGAATCTGTAAATTTTGTGTAAATTATGTATACTGCCGTTATGCTACTGATTTTTCGTACGAATTCTGATTTTTCCTGAATTGATACATTGAATGAATTGATTATTTGTATGCTATCAGAAGGGAGTTATAAGGGGCCAGAATCCTTTGTGATTCCGATGTCTGGGTCCGAGAAATCTGAAAATTTGAAATGAGCTCTGAAATCTAAAAGTAAGTTCTGTTCCGGAAATTCTGAATATCTGTTCTGTTCTGGTGCTATAAGCACAACGGGAGACATAAGGGGCCAGAATCCGTCGAGATTCTGTTTGTGTCAGGGAAGGAAGGCATAAGGGGCCAGAATCCGTTGAAATTCTGTCAGGGTCAGGGAATCTGATGTTTTGATATCTGATAATATGTGATGTGACTTATCTGATCTATTTTATGAATTATCTGATTAGAATCATCTGATATGAATGTGATTTTATCTGATTTCTGTACGATTATGGTCATTTCGTATGATTCTGTCTGCTATGTGACTTGAAAGCTTTATGATATCTGTTCTGAACTCCGATTTGACATGACTTCAGTTTTCTGTATCAGTTGTTTGATTTCTATTGATCAAGTATCTGTTCTATGATTTCCGTTCGGCTATTTTCTGATGTGAATTTCTGATGATTTTGATTGGTGAGTGATGTCTTGCTGAGCTGTTAGCTCATCCTTATTTTCTACGTGGTTTTCAGGTTCTGGAAAAGGGAAGGAGGTCTTGGACTAGAAGTTCTGTGTCTGATCTAAGATTATGTATTTTGTACTTTTGATTTTTGGTACAGTCATGGCTTTTCTGTTCTGTTATGTTATTTCTGTCTGAAGCCATGGATTGTATTGTATATGATTGTTTTGATGAAAGAAAAGATAGATGAACTGTTATATATTTGGATGTTTATAGTAGCTATGTGTTTTTCTATCTATTTAATATTTGGAAAAAAATTCGGAAGCAAATTCCAAAGCTAGATCATGGATTTCAAGTTTAAGTTCCGTCACGACACGATGCGAGCGGGATCCGTCCCAGTCGGGTTGGGTCGTGACACGGGCGGTGGTCCGACTGTGGTCAGTGGCTGGGCGGTGGTTTGGCGATGGTCGGCAGTTGGGCAATTGTTAGACAATGGTTGCGTAAACGTCCTGCAGAGATCGGCAGGCAAGCAGTGGCCTAGTCGCGGTTGGTGGCCGAACGATGGTCCAACAACCATTGGAGGCTAGGTGGTGGTCCGACGGTGGTCGGGGAGAAGCCCGGTAGAGATCGAATGATGGGAAATGGTCTGACTGTGGTCAACGTCAGGCGGTGGTCGACGACCAGACGGTGGTTCGACTATGATTGGGCGGTGGTTCCATGACGGTCGGCGACTGAGCGGTGGTCCGACGATGGTCGAACGAATGTTGGGTTATAGGGCGGTGGTTCGGTTGAACGACGGAAATTTGCATATGATGGTGCTTGGATGGAGCTTAAAATCTTTGAAGCCTCAGAGTTCTCTCCAATCTCCAACCATGGACCCATCTTCATGTAAAAAGTGAGCTTATTAATAGAATTTTTTTCTAAGTAACATACCCTGTAAATATGAAAATCCAAGGTAGATTTATAGTGCTCTACCGAGCAACCTATACTGATTCCCTTGATCATGGAGTATTTTTCAAGCATTTATGGTCTTAATGATGTCGGAATTAGCATATCTCGGTCTTGGTGGATTTATCTGGTCGAGTCGTTCTATTTTGTATAAGCATGTCAAATTTAGAGATCACTTGGTCATCCAATTAATGCTTTAAAACTTTTAAATATACTTCGGCCCTTTGATTTGGACCCCTTTGGGCTCGGAATAGGCCCATTTTGGTGTCATTTCATTCGACTCATTAAGATGTTCAATTTGACTATAAGTTTTCTAAAATTGGAGTTTGGATTTTCTCAACTTTAATTTTGAAAATTTTTCAACTTGAATATACCTTGAGATTCGTGCCCGACAATTTTTGATGACGCACCAAGAATTATGAGAAATTCCACTTCCAGCACCTCCACTATTCTTCTGAAATTAATGCTACTGTCAAAGCTTGGTACAAAAGTTGGAAAAATGTTGTTGATCTCCATCTGGTTTTACACTGATTTTCAGGTCTTTTTGGTTTTGCCAGCATATATCTCTTAGGAATGCGGTCACCGTGGCTCATAGTTTGTTTCACTAAATTCTCTTAAATAGAAGAAATTATTTTGTGGAGAGTTCGAAGCTAGAGTTGTATCTGAATTATGAATGTACATAGTCTGTATATAGTATATTTTTTATTTTTTACACGGTATGTAGACAATATATATATACTCACATATCCGAATATAACTCTAGGTCCAGACCGAGCACAAACTAATTTCTCAGTGGGATAGTTTTTTTTATAAAATGTGCTTCTTTTGCTCTGCATTATTCAACGGCGCATTGCAATACATATTGGTTCTTCTATTTATGCAGATTATGTTATAGTTTGGGATAGTTTTTTTTATTTCTTTTTAAAATAAATTATTAGTATAAAAATTTTTTGAATTAAAAATTATTTTAAAAAGCAGTAAAAAAAATGGTTCATATGAAGCCTATATAAATAACCTTTACCAACCATGGAGTTCAGTAGTCCCATATTTGCTTCTCTCACACATATGCAAGCATGTTCGACAAAATTGAGTCCATCTGATTTTGTAAAAAAAAAATTTGGGTCTAGTAGAAGTTATATATTTTTTATACTTTATTGCAACAGCTCAAACTTTCAATCATCAAAATACTGACCGCTTTAGGCTTTGTTTGGGACAATTTTCTTATTATTTTCTAAAGCAACTTTTTCGTATAAAATTTTTTTGTACTATAAAGCTGCTTTAGAAGCAGTAAGAAAGCCATACCAAACTAACCCTTAGTCTAATGGCTTAATGATTTTATCTTATTGGTGTAACTTCCAAATCAGTCATTCCATAAATGCTTTTATACTAGTGTTGCGGGCTAGAATATACGAATAGAGTTATAATTATACGTCTTAACGTTGCACGGATATCCAGCTCACACACAGAAAACATAATATTTTTTACATGGAAAAACTGGGGAAAGGGAAAAAACAACGGGGCCTAATCCAGTTGAAAATGATTCCACTAGAATTTGAGGAAAGTACAATGATCTGACTCATCCTTGAAGACGACCAGATTACAAATATCAGCTGAGAGTTTTGCAAAAGTCCAACGTCATTACATTGTCAGGTGGCGGTCCGACAGCACACCGGTGTCAGGCGGTGAACCGGCAATGGCATTTCAGCGTTAGGGGTACTTCAGCTTCGGGTGGCACTCCGGCGTCCCTTGGTGGTCCGGCGGCGGTGCGGTAGAACTCCTGCGGTGGTGCGGCAGAACTCCAGTGGTGGTCGAAGAGGAGCTAGGCGGTTGTGTGAAAGCCAGTTTTCTTGTATTTCCTTCCAGGATCAAACTGTTCCTTATATTTGATGTTTATAGTAGCTCTGTGTTTTCTGTAAGTTTGATATTTGGAAGAAAGTCCGAAGCAAATTCTAAAGCTAGATCATGTATTTCAATTCCGTCACGGCCTGACACGAAGGGATTCGTTTCGGTCGGTTTGGGTCGTGATAGGTTGGAGCTTTCTTCCTTTTCTTCCTTCTTCTCTTCCTACTTCTCTCTTGGCTTCTTCCCCCTTTTCAAGAGGAAATGTGGTTATATTTATAGAATTCTTGAGAAGCATGATTTGTAAATAAGTGAAAGATATTGGGAGTGGTTCGGATGGACGGTCGATCTTGATTCCTGCGATCATGCACCGTTCAAGGGATCTTTGACTGTCTTAATGATATCATAATTTGATGATCTTGGGCTCGTTGGATTCGTCTCATCGAGCCATTCAATTTGATTATAAGCATGTCACAATTGGAGACCGTTTGGTAACCCAAATTGTGGTTACATCCTTCCAAAAGGGCTTCAAGTATTTGATTTGGACTCATTTGGGCTCGGATTGGGTCGATTTTGGTGTCGTTGGGTTCGTGTTTCCGAGACGCTTAGTTTGACTGTAAGTTTGCTGAAATAGGAATTCAAATGGTTTTCAATTTAATTTTTAAATATTCCAACTTGATTTTGCCTCGAGATTCGTGCTTGATCGAGACTATTTTTTGACGACGTATCAGTTGCCCCCTATTTTTGGACGTCAAATCTTGCAAAGTTCAAAAATACTTGTATAATTTCAGTATTTAAAATGTCCAAATCATACTTTTATGGGATAAAATACATAATGTATAAATATATATACATATATGATTACTAACTTAATTAACTAGTGAATTTATATTAGTACTAAGTCGAATCAAATCAACAACACCCACTTCATATAAGAACAAAATTTCAAAATATGACGTCATATATAATCAGATGTATATGATGTTAATCATATATTAATATATTAGTGTATTAAGTATTAACTTTATTATATAACTTATATAACAGTTAATGATATATTAATCTATAATTGATATATTAAACGTTATATATATTAATATATAACTTTATATATAAATTAATGCTATATTAATATATATACAGATATATTAAACGTTATATATGTTAATATATAACTTATTAAATAACTTGATATATTATGTTAACTATAATATATGATAACATTCATATAATTATGACTATTGTATAACTTAAAATTAATGGCAGAATTTATAATTATTGTATAACTTAAAATTAATGGCTCTTCATCTCTCCCTCACACCACTATAAATACCCCCCTTTGGGGTATGAAAATTTGCACGTCCCCCTCTCGTCTCTTCTTTCTCAAGCTGAGGCCTTCACCCAACTCTGTTCAGATGGTATCCCCTGTTCAGTCCTAGGGCCCCTCACTGAGTAATAATTTCCTTCACTTTCTTTTCATCTTTCTCAAGTTGAGGCCTTCTCCTAGCTCTGTTCAGATGGATATCCCCTGTTCAGCTCTAGGGCCCCTCATTGAGTAGAAGCTTTCTCCTCTTTCTATATAGAGGTCACGACGAGCGATCACCATCATTCGAGAGATCTGATGACCAAAGGAGATTCACATTCGTTACTAGCGATGGAGGTTGGAAAGACTGTAGTAGGCGGGTAGTCCGTTGTCAGGAGGGAGGTTGAAAGTTCAGTGACGAGCGGAAGTAGGGCGTTGGGTATAAAATCTAATGAAAGCCCAGCAACGGGTAGAAGTCCAACGATGGGCAAAAGTCGGGTGCAAGACCGGCGTCGCATGGAGGCCGGGCAGAAGGCCGACGTCACTTGGAGGTTAGGCAGAAGACTGGTGTCACTTGGAAGTCGGGTAAAAGACTGACATCACTTAGAGGTCGGGCAGATGATCGGTGTCACTTGGAAGCCGGGTAGAAGACTAACATCACTTGGAGGTCAGGCAGATGATCGACGTCACTTGGAGGCTGGGTAGAAGGCCAGCGTCACTCCGAAGTCGGATGCAAGACCGTCGTCACATGGAGGTCAGGCAGAAGGCAGGCGTCACTTGGAGGTCGGGCAAAAGACTGACATCACTTGGAGATCTGGCAGAAGGTCAATCTAGGCTGTAGGCCTAGATATATATCATTATTCATTATATGTGAAATATATCATATGTGACATATATCATTATTCTAAACGTTTTGAATAATTTTTATAAAAATTTCATTGAGAAAAGTGATAGTTGTGATTTTTTGAAGTAAATAAATAATATACAGATTGATAGAGAAAATGACTATGATTAGTATATAATAAATTCGACATTTACATATAAGCAAGAAAGACTAGCTTTCAACACTATGATTAATATGAGTTAGCTCTTAAATAATAATACTCTGTATAAGAGGATGAGCTGATGGAGTTTCCTTAAAATAAAAGATTTGGGGTATAATCATAGTTGTTAGCCTGTAACCGATTGATCGATTATATCGAAGGGTAGAGTGTGATGATTCTTTAATTTATTGAAAACCATTTATTAAAATAAATAACTTATAGAAATAATTAAAAGATGTGATTAACTGAGAATAATTGATTGATTGATAGATACATATGATAGATGGAAGGATGAAAACAACACTTTAAAGCTAAATGTCCTGCCTTACTGAATTCAACATTAGTATGCATATATGATATCATACATAGTTCAAACATGATATGATAGAATAGAAATAATAGATGACATATACAATAGATAAACTAATGATAGATATAACTAATATGACTTACGACATGTGAGTTATGATATGCAGTGATTAATTGACCGATGAGAAGATTGATTTATTGACACGATTGACATGTAACTAGACAAAAAATGTGCTGATATGACTATATGATATATGACGAGAATATGATTGATATATATGATAAGATTGTATATGAATTACATGATATGAAAGATATTGTTCCTATTGATTGCTATATATTCTTACAGTTATGTGGTTATTATTTTTATTTGATGTATTGACTTCAGTGATAGATATTGACTACTTGCTAGGGTATGTGCTAATTATATGATTTTTATATGTTTTCAAGCAAGGGTAAGGATCCTATAGATTGAGGTTGATCTAGGCTGTAGGCTTGATTTCCCTTTCTACATCGATCGATCTTCTCTTCCTTTTTGTAGTCATTATGCATTTGAACTGATTAGTTATTATTGGTTGCATATCATAATTATTACATAACTTATTTTGGTTAAATCAATGAGTAAATATTGAATGAATAGAAATATAACTATATTTTCTGCTATTTATATTTTTTAATGCAATTGGTAAGCACTGGTTGATGATTCCAAAGATAAAAATATATAATTCTTCTTATTTAGATTATGGGATATGATAAAAGTGAAGAAATGATGGAAATGATGAGGCTTATAGCTTGATAGCGTGGAATTAAGAAAGCTTGGACATCTTCTTAATGTTATAGAGAAGATGTCAAAAGTGAAATTTACATCTTGGTCTCGCATGATCAAGAAGGCCCAAATTACCTTCATAATGTAATAGAGAATATATTAGCCTTAATTTACGTCATGGCTAGTTTAGAATACTAGAATTTTTGACATCTACCTCACTCATTTCTATATCTTCTACTTATTCGCTCTATGCATCTCCATCAACCTCCTCATTCGTAAATTTTAGTTTTGCCATATGCTCTGCAAGGAGCTTATCCGTCCATTCACTCACATCTCTTGGTGCCTCCTTTACTATGAGTTTACCCTTCTCATTCTCTATTGCTTATGTAGAAACTAAGGAGGAAGATCTTCTTGAGAGACCTTCTTGCAAGATCTAGAGAGGGAGAGAGGAGGAGGGAGAGGGGAGAAGGAGAGAACCGTGAGCCAAAATGCTTCAAACTTTATTCCCTTGGCTGCTTTCCTAATACAAGCTAAAGACTATTAATAGGCACCTAAGAGCTACACAAAAGTAACACAAAATGGCCATACACTTTGCCATACAAAAACCTATACAAAAAAACAAACCTAAAAATAGGAACAAAACACAACAGCTTCGATGAAAGCTTTAATTATATTGTTTAGACCACTTATTCTCTTATCCTTATCCAAAGTTTGTGTACTAAGCACATATGGAAGAGGTGCGGCAAGCTTAGTCTTAATAAGAAAATCATAATTTCATGTTGCTTCTGCCTTTATCATATCCTCTTTTATGTGTAGAATAATGTAAAACTGAAAACACTTCATCTCAATATCAATGCATATCTTCAGCGACTGCAAATTCATCATCCTCCTAATATTTTTCATAAGGGGGAATCCTTCAATTCCTCAGTCATAGTGGGTACCACCATCACCAGTTTAGGCCCATCCAACCCAATTTCCTTTACTTCCTTAATGAGTGGTTCGAGTATCAATTCTGGATATGAGATAATCAACTTAAATGCCTCAAAGGCGTGATTGAACTTGCAATAAAGCCACAGTCAATGTGGATGTAGAGATACTCGGGATCCACATTGATAATTTTGGAGATATGGTGCACAATAGAGTGAACTAGCTTACTGTTATTGTAGCACTCCTCATAGGCATGGATGTCCTCCTCTAGGACTCGATGCTTGTTAAGATCAATGTAGTCATTATCATAGTTTACATACACGACCATGGAGATCTCTTAGCAACCTACACAAATGAGAGAGTTGACACTAAGGATGCTGTGATGAGAGAGCTTATTAAAGGGTATCATACCCTCAATGTTGTTGTACTTAAGTAGAAATATGTTGGCACCCATTTTAGCAATGCACTTTACATGAATCATTATGATAGTAACAACTTTGAGAAGTGAGCATCATACATCCGACACTTAAGATTTGAGAATTTCATCGCCCCGCATGCAACATTCTCTACTAGCCATGGAGGGGATGAACTTCCTGAATCTTGAGTGTCAGATGTATGAAGCCCACTTACCAGAGGTCGATACTACCATAATGATTCAGGTAAGGAGCATCACTAAAATGACTGCCTATGTCTCTCTACTTGAGTACAACAACATCAAGGCCGGGTACGATACCCTTTAACAAGCTCTCTCGCTTTCGCATTCGTAGCATCAACTCTCTCATCCTCATAGATCGACAAGAGCCTACATGGTTGTCCTTGTTGACTGTGATAAGGGCTACATCGAACTCAGCAAGTGTTGAGTCTCCGAGGAGGATGTCCATGCCTGTGAGGAGCTTTACAACAAGAGCAAGCTAGTTCACTCTATCATGCACCATATCTCCAAAACTATCAGTGTCAATCTCGAGGATCTCTACATCCACATCGGCTGGTCGATCTACTACAACTTTTATCATGACCGTGAAGCGTTCAAGTTGATTGTCTCAGATCTTGAACTGATTCTAGAACTATCCACTATGGAAGCAAAGGAAGTTGTGTTGGATGGGCAAGAGTTGATAAAGGTGGCACCCGCTTTGACCGAGGAATTGAAGGATGCCCTTTATGAAACATATTAGGAGGACGATGACTTTTAGTCGTTGAAGATATTCGCTGATATTGAGATGAAGTGTTTTTAGCTTATTGGTGTTCTATACAAAATGAAAATCTATGAGGAAGGTGGAAGCAATAGGAAATGATGATTGCCTTGTTAAGATTAAGCTTATCTAACCTCACTATGTGCTCAGTACACAAACTTTGGACAATGACAAAGGGAATAATTATTCTAAATAACACAGTTAAAGCTTGCATTGAAGCAATACAAAATGAGAAGGGTAAACTCATAGTGAAGGAAGCACCAAAAGCTGTGAGTGCATGCGAGGATAAACTTCTTGTGAACGTATGTCTAAATACAATCGGTAAATGAGGAGGTTGATGGAGATGCAAACATTAAAGAAGAATAAGATACATGAATGGGTGATGTAGATGTCAAAAATTCTAATATTCCTAACCTAAGCAGAACGTTTGAGAAGACAGTTTGGACAACTAAAAAGTTGTTTTATAAAGCTATCCCAAACGAAACCTAAATCCTGCACAATACCTGTTTAAATCTTGCTACTTGCTCAAATCTTGCTTAAATCACCTACTATTTCACATCTCTTTCTCCAATGCAGATGGTGGGATTAACTCACGCACGGGACAAGTGCCATGGATGATGAAGAAGTTGAGATAGGATCTCAAAGACATGAAGTTTTAACGCTGATAAGTGCTATCATTTTTATTTTTTTATTTAAACTATTTAAGTCTTTTGTAAGTAAATAAAGTAGTCATATCAGAAATAAACGTTACATTCAAAGTAGAGTTTAAGAAAACTAACATAAATAAGCCACTAATTAAATTTACTAAGCATAGTACAAAAAGCAAACAATATGATCTAAGAAGAAGAAGGAAAAAAAAAAAATCGCTTTATTAAACTAATGTAACGTAGGAACATAAGAAATCACCAAATCTGACTACAACGTTACTTTCCAAAGCCAATTTGCTTACGGTGACCGTTTAGGGTTTTCTCTTTTCGTTGCTAATTCTTAAGCGGGTTCTTCCGTTAACTATTTTCTATACGATTCCATGGCTAAAAAAGTGATTTCGCACTTGCCAATTCGGTTTCTAATGCATTTGCTGCTGCGCCAGCCTTTGTTATGGGAAGGAATTAGTTCTCAACAGAGCCCTCGTTGATTTCTCCCGCTCAGCGACCGGGATCACATTTTCCACAAGCTGCAGATAAAATATATATATAATAGTTAATTAACGAAATGATAAGCTGCAAAAGTGGTCAATGCCTTAGAAAACTATCTGTTTTGTTAATTACTATCGTTTTATCTTTTATGGGGAATATTTTGAAGGAAACTATTAGATCCTTTCATTTTAGACGGCCATATGTCTCAGCATGCAGAGAGATCTGCATACGACGAGAAGTATTAATGGGCATCATGCTCAAATCGCCGCTACGGCACCATCCGGTTTCTTCGCTAATGTGGGTGAAATTATTATGTGCGGAGACCGGATACACAGAACCATCTGGTTGTACAGTTCACAAGGACAAAATTGAATGATTCTCTATGTCTGGTATTTACACGTAATAATCTCTCATAATGAGGATCATAAGATTCTCCTCTTTAAATGAGAAACTTTCACATCAATCATTATTATATCTGAATAAATTCTTTAAACAACACGTAATGTCATAAATCAATAGTTTGTTTGGGACGCACGAATGCAATTTTTTATAAAAATGATTGTGAAACTGTTGTGAGAAAAATATTTTTTTTAACTGTTGTAAAAAATGGTTTCCGCATAGAAATTTCTTGAAAGTAACGATATAGAAACATAATTGTGGTTTCAACTTGAAAGATAAAGTACGTAGTAAGAAAGTTGTCCTAAAAAGGACCTAATTAAGTGTCCATCCAATAATGTGAAACTTTCATGATAATCACTTATTATTTGTTCTACATTTGAGTAAAACAAATAGTTGCATATTATTAAAATTATTGTATAAATTCTTGCATGAGCTAAAACTTTTTTATATTAATTATTGTGACATTAATTTAATTAGCTGATTAAAATTATATCACCATAAAATTCAAATAAAACCAATTCTATATCCTTATTATTCATTTCTTTATGGCGAATATTTTGATTTTCTTATATTATCTATAAATCAAAATCACGAAATTTTATATTATTTAAATATAATAATATGAGTATATGACCCTTATCATTTTATGGAGTCCATTCTCACAAAATTTGGGTGAGTTCCTTCCCAATTTTCCCATTAAGTTGGCTGGTATGGCAATCTTCCAATTTATCAGTTAAAAACAAAAATATTGTTAATAAAATCAATCCAGGGTTGAATATTTACCTGTTGAAACCTCCAGTTTAGAAGATCTTCCTGCAACCACAAGAAAATAATATTACAATAATATTCTGTTTCAGCTAATAAGTTTGAAAGAATTTTTTATTTTTGGAACGGGGTATTCATCTGCTGTCACATGCGAAAGTGGGTTTGGCGGCATGACTAATTCTCAGATGACCTAGAAGAGACACCCACCCTAAACAGGATATCCATCTGCTATCACTCCCGAAAGTGGGTTTGGCGGCATGACTAATCTTAAGATGACCTAGAAGAGACACCTACCCTAGAAAGCTTGATTGGCCTCCACTTATGTGGCGCTGCTGCTCGAGGGGAATCGAGCACGGGCTGAGTTTCTAATCGCACTCGCCCACCAACCAAGCTAAACAACGATGGGTGTTTGATGGAATGAAGAATGATATTAGATTTTATTAAATGCTCAATGATTAGATATTTTATATCTTTAGTTTTTCATAATTAATTGCTAATACGATAATAAACTGTTATGAGAGAGAGAGAGAGAGAGAGAGAGAGAGAGAGAGAGAGAGAGATACCCGTTCCTTGAGAAGGATAGCATTCTCCTCCTCCAGCTTGAACACTGTCTGCTCCAGTTGATTCGTGTATTGCTGTAACAGAGTACAAGAATTTCCTAAAATTATTCATCTCAGAAGCAATTCCTTAAATCGTAACTCTAGAATGTAAACTCCTTGAAGAAATATATATCGATTTATGAAAATAGAATTAGGGTTACAGACCTGCTTTCTTTCCCTAGACCTCGCCGCCGACTCCCTGTTCTTAATCATCCTCTTCTGCCTCTGCAATGCCGCTCTATCCACCGAATCTACGGCCGACCTCTTCCTCCCCCTTCCTCTCTCCGCTCCTCCACCCGCAATCCCCACCATCTGATTCCCCGTTTCCTCCAACTCCTCTTGCCCAATTCGATCACTCGCAGCCGCCGCTGTCTTCAAATCCTCTGTTCTCACTACTCTAGCTTTAGTCAAGTAATCCTCCAAAGTCACCTCCCTGAACGCCGATTCATCCCCACCAGAAACCTCCGTACAATTTCCGGCGGCCTCTCCTTCGCACAGATTTCGAAGAAGATGTTCTTCTACGCCCCCCGATCGGAACCCGTTGTTCGCCGGCAGATCGGCGGCTGCATTGAGGAAGTAAATCGAGGGTTTCAAACTGTGTTCCGTATTGGCCGAAGAGGGAAACGACGAAGACATGAACTGTGGCCACGCCATCACCCAGTTCAGGGCAAAAATCTCTTGAAGATGAAAGTGGGGGATCGGAGGCTCGAAGCAGAGAACAGTGCGAGGCTGCCAAGTGGTTGCTGTTCCTATTTATGCAAGGTCCGAGGACGGGCGGCGCATTTGGTGTCCGCCGGCTTTCCGTTTGACCTGGTTTTTTTTTTAACTATCCGGCTTGCCCGTTCGACGCAGGCCCGGTGGCTGAGATCGATTTTTAAAATAATATTTAAATTTCTGCAAATGCCCCTGGCTGAGTTGGAGATCGAGAAAGGCACCTGAAAGCGAGCGCGTTCAGTGCAGCGCGCGTGGTGATCGTTCGCACCGGGCTGTTGCGATTGCCACGTGGTGGATGCGAGGTCAGGGTGACACGTGGCGTGTGGTGGATTAAAGTGGGCATGAGGTCTGACGGATATGTATAATTTATATTTTGGAAGGAGTCGTTTGCCCGACGGCCGCGGCCGGCTTGTCGTTATTTTGACTTTGTTTCGATGCTTAGTTTTCTATTAATTCTTTTATGAAAATTGTGGGCAGAGTCCACTGTAATATTAAGATTTTGCATTTAACATTTAAAGTTTACCATTAACTCTTTGTTAACAAAACGCTAGCAATGGAGAAGAAGTTGCGACGGATCTTGTTGGACACAAAAAAAGAAGCCTTGATGGCTTGATTGAATCTAGGGGTGTCAATATTTGACACGACACGAAAATCCGATCCAACGGCTGCCTGCGCGACTGCCCGCCGCTCCCACAGCTGCCAGCCCGTCCGCTCGACTGACCGCTGCTGCCCACGCGCTTGTGCGGCTGCCCCCTTCCCACGACCTCGCCCGCCTCGCGAACCCTGCCCACGCACATCCACCGCGCGACCATGCCCGCCGCTCGCTTCCGCACCCGGTAGCCTGCACGTCCATGCCCGCGAGGTTGCCAGCAAGCCTTCCCGAGTCGGGTAGGGTCAACCCTCCAGGTCGGGTCCGGGTTGGCATTTTCGACCCGTTTACCTATCCGGGTCGGGTTAGGATCGACCTGTTTGAACCTGGGTCAGTTCCGGGTTCGACTCGAAAGTTTTAGAATCGGGTCACGGGTCGAGTTCGGGTTTAACTCAGAACTATATGACAAAAGTTGACCCGGCTTGAACCCGACCCGTTTTTAAAAACGGGTCATTTTCTTGAATCCGAACCCGATCTGATTGTAGTATTGAAGGATTGCAGGGGCGCGGGAGAGTGCGGAACGACGGGTTTGCGGAATGGCAGGATGGCGGGCCGCGGGACGACAACGCCGACTTAACTCGTGAGCATCCATCCGAATGGAAAATCAAAATGAAGTTTTTTGCGTTTTATCTCATCTTTGAGCAGTGAGATGCTAATATTAGCGTCATATTATTCACATAAACATTTTTGTGTAAAAAAAATGGATTTTAGAAATGGAGATTAGACAGACTATATACATAATATTCTTTTTGGGTATTAGAAATGGAGTTCGATTTGAGATGAATTACTGTTTGATATGATTATTACTATAGTTTTAAGTGGAAAATAAATTATTCGGTTAGAGATGCCCTAAAGGAGGATCTGCATTATTTTTATTTAATTTTAATACTTTGAGTGGTATGTTTGTAAATAATAAAATTTAGTTACTAAATATATAAATCCCTCAACTGATTTTAGCGAGTGGCGAAGTCAAAATTTTTTTTTTAGTGGGGAAACTAATTAGTTTTTTAAGATGTTCCCTCATTTTTTTCATTCATGCTTAAGACCAATGTTAATAGCTTTAAAAAATATTTTATTTAAACTTTTTTATTTTACAATGATAAAATATCAAATACAAAAAATTTACAATTTATAACTCATATTCTTCATATTCCTCATATTCCAAAAAATATGTTATAACTCATATTCTTCATATTCCAAAAAATTAAATGATTATTTTTTTTATCAATGCATTAAAAATTTTCTTTCTCAATATAAGTAATTAAAATATTATTATCTATTTATCATTAATTCTATTATATAGTAGATTTTTTGTGATAGTCATATTAGAAAAGTCTCTTTCTGAAAGAATTAGGAAGAGGAGAGGAAAGGATAAACGGGAAAAGTCAAGGAAGACAAGAGAAGGAGAAGAATGTTATTATCTCACAATACTGTTACGGACTAAGACTTAAATAGACTAAACAAAGGTATAGATGTAAATATATATGTAACGGTCATAAAGCCCTTCTATGTTGTGCTAATATCCTCCCTCAAATTAGGCAGTCGTTTGACCGAGTGGTTAATTTGGTGCGCAATTCCATGAAACGGGATATCGAAAAAGGTTTAGTGAGAATATCCGCTATTTGGTCTTTGGAGGAGATGTGCTCGAGTTTGATGTTGCCGGAGGTGATTTGCTGACGGATGAAGTGGTAGTCGATCTCGATATGCTTCGTTCTTGCATGAAACACTTGATTTTTGGCTATGGCCATGACCGAGGTGTTGTCGCAATGTATGGTGGTCGGCGATTGTTGCGTGAGATTGAGTTCGGCTGCAAGTCTTCTGAGCCATATTACGTCTGATGCGGCAGCAGAGAGAGACCGGTACTCGGCTTCGGTGGATGATTTGGCAACGGTTGCTTGCTTTTTGACCGTCCAAGAGATGAGGTTGGGGGCCGATGAATGTACAGAAACCTGATACCGACTTTTGGTCAGTTGTATTTGATGCCCAGTCCGCGTCGGAATAAGATCTGAGTTCCAGTGAGCCGGTTGTGATAGGCAAGCCGTAGGAGAGAGTGCCTTTGATGTAGCGTAGTAGGCGCTTGAGTTCTTTGAAGTCTTGTTCAGTTGGCGATTGCATGTGTTGGCAGACACGGTTTGTTGCAAAGGCGATGTCTGGTCTTGTGATAGATATGTATTGAAGTGATCCAGCGATGCGACGGTATAGGGACGGGTCCGGATGTAGTTGTAGGTTTGGTGTCTTCAGTTTGGTGACGCGAGTGACCGGAGTTGGGGCTGCTTTGCAGTCCTTGTACCCTGCGTCGTTAAGAATTTTGGTAGCGTAGTGTTCTTGAGATAGAAAGAAACTTTGTTTAGTATGGGGCACCTGGATTCCGAGGAAGAGGGAGATGTTTCCTAGCTGCTTGAGTGCGAATTGCTTTTGAAGTTGTGTGAGAAGTCGGCGAATGGCTGCTTCATCATTACCTGTTACCAAGAAGTCATCTACATAAATGAGTATGTATATATGAACACCGTTTTGATGAAAAATCAAAAGTGAGGGATCAAAACGACTAAACCCGAATCCGAGTTGTTGCAGGAAGCTTGTTAGCTTTTGAAACCATTGTCGCGGTGCTTGCTTTAGGCCGTAGAGGGATTTATGGAGTTTGCATACCGCTTGAGGTTGATTTTGATCGGTGAAGCCAGGGGGTTGGCACATGTAGATGTCATCTGGTAGATCTCCATCTAGAAAGGCGTTGGCTATGTCAAGTTGGTACACGGGCCAGTCTCGGTTGAGGGAGAGCGTGAGCAGCAATCGGATTGTAGGCATCTTCGCAACCAGGCTGAAGATCTCATTGTAGTTTTTACAGAATTTCTGATCATAGCCGAGGGAGACGAGTTGAGCTTTATAGCGGTCTAGTTGCCCGTTGGGTAGGAGATTGATCTTGTATGTCCATTTGCAACCGAGTACCGGCTTGCCTGATGGAGGAGGAACGAGCGTCCAGGTGGATTGCTGTTGAAGTGCATCGAATTCGGCCTTCATTGCTGCCCGCCACTGTTCGGATTTGAGCGCCTGAAGGTAAGTGGTTGGTGTGGTTTGCGGAGTGATCTGAGCGAGAAGGTTGAACACCGGCTTTAGTTTGCAGATACCTGATTTGAGGCGAGTTTGAATATGATGTTTGGTGCCGTCGTGTGAATGTGTTATGGAGAATGGCTGGGAATTTCGGGTGTCGGGTGCGATGTGTGGGAGTTACATTGTTGTGTGTTGTGAGTAAAGGAATCGGTGGTAGAATTATGTGATGGCAGGGTGTGTGTTGTAGGTGGGTGAGTGATGGTGGAGGATGGTGTTAGGAGAAGGGGTGGTATGTGAGGGGTAATGTCCTGTTGGTCTGTGAGTTTTGAGATTGAGTGATGTTTGAATGGAAAGTTTTGTTCGTAGAAAACCACGTGTCTTGAGGTATAAGTGTGGCCAGTGGTTAAGTTGTGACATAAGTAGCCTTTTTGCTGATGCGAGTAGCCGAGAAAAACACAAGGATGAGATCTTGGGGCAAGTTTGTCAGTGGAGTAGGGCTTCAACCACGGATAGCATAAGCATCCGTAAGTTCGAAGGTGCGTATAGGACGGCAAGGTACTGGTGAGACGTTGGTGCGGGATTTGATTAGAGATGGATTTGGACGGAAGTTTATTAATTAGGTAATGTGCGGTGGAAAGCGCCGAAGACCAGAACTTGGGTGGGAGACCAGATTCATTTAAAAGAGCACGAGTTAGGTCCAGAAGGAGACGATGTTTGTGTTCGGCGATGCCATTTTGTTATGGCGTGTGTGGACAGGTAAGATGATGTATGATTCCGTTTTCTTGAAAGGAAGTGGCGGAAAGCTTGGCTGGTGAATTCACCTCCGCCATCTGAGCGGAGGATTTTGGGAGTTTTATTGTGTTATGTTCTTACGAGATTATGGAAATTCTTGAATGCAGTTAGAGCTTCGTTCTTAGTGTGAAGTAGATAGAGCCATGAGAATCTGGTGTAGTCATCGATAAATATGATGTATTATCGATGACCATCTATGGACGGGTGAGGTGCCGGTCCCCAGACGTCAGTGTGCAGAAGCTCGAAGGGTGCCGTGGTAACGGTGACTCTTTTATTAAAGACTAACTTGTGGCTCTTGGCCTGATTACAAGAATTGCAAATGAAAGAACGATGTACATTGTTAATTTCGGGAAATAAACGAGAAAGAGTATTGTGGGTGTCTTTGTTCGGGTGGCCGAGGCGAGAATGCCAGTTGCACGAGGCGTTGGTGGTAACCGTGAGAGCTGAGTTCTTGTTGGCCTGGGCAGTGCTGAGGTGGTAAAGAACATTACTGAGATGGCCATGAAGCAGTGGACTGTGATCCCGTGAGTCCTTTATGACAAAACCGTTAGCGTCGAAAGAAATAGAAACGTAATTATCGGAAGTAAGTTTCGAGACAGATAGAAGGTTGTGAGTGAGTGTGGGAACGTGTAAGAGATTGTTGAGTTTTAACTTACGAGCGGTGTCCGGCAAAGGAAGAAGACCTTGATCGGCGTTGTTGATGGGAAGGGAGTTACCGTTTGCGGTGGAGACAGTTTCCGAACCATGATAAGCCGTCGGGTAGTAGAGGTAAATAATCCATGTAATCTTGAACTTCCTTTATGGCTCTGATACCATGAAAGAATTAGGAAGAGGAGAGGAAAGGATAAACGGGAAAAGCCAAGGAAGACAAGAGAAGGAGAAGAATGTAATTATCTCACAATACTGTTACAGACTAAGACTTAAATAGACTAAACAAAGGTATAGATGTAAATATATATGTAACAGTCATAAAGCCCTTCTATGTTGTGCTAATACTTTCAACTTATTTTACTTGCATTAATCTTAGAACAAATTTTAAAATTTTAATTTATCATGATAAAATTTAATTATAATATCCAAACATAAATTATTTTCATGTGCCGTACAAGTAGTGTGTGCATGCCTATTTATACATTTTCTTAGAGTAGTATGCCTCCTAATATAGGATAAATATAGAATACTCTCTTAAACACCTCATATTGAGTATCTTAATTATTAATCATTTTTTAAGAATTCACGTGCCTTAATGATGTTAGAAGTAGATGATTTTGAGTTCAATGGATTCATCTTGTCGAGAAGTTAAATTTTACCATAAGCATAAAAGATTTGAAAATTGTTTGATCATCCATTTAATTTCCTAAAGTTTTCAATTATGCTTCACTGGATTTATTTGGATACGAATCATACCACTTTTGATGTTGGATCTATTCATTTTGTTCTAATACAAATAAGTTAAAATCAGAGCTTTGATGTTTCTAATAAACTTTTAAATGTTTCTAATTTAAATATGCATCGAGATTTATGTCTCATCAAACTTATTCTTCATGGTCTATGAATTTTTTTTGGTCAACTAATTAATATTCCCAATAAAATATCGAAAATTCTGTTACTATTTTGATTATCCATTTAAATAATAAAAGCTCAATTTCCTTTTATCTGAATATTTTTTAGAGAGTGTAGCGTTACTCTTTAAAATAACCACGCATTTACGTGAATCAGTAACGAAGTTGCCGTGCCAAGCCAAGGCCTGGCTTAAATAATCAATGTCTAGCCAGCGAAAGCGTGCCTGCCGTGGGTCCCGTTATCGATGGCTATTTCGTTCCTGAAACCCTGATAAATTCATAATTACAATCGTTACCGGCTTGCAATTTCCCTCCTGTTTTTTTATAGTTTTATTGTTTCCTACTTTTTGAGAAGATTTTGAACTTTCCCCTTAATTTATCTTAACAAATTACAATTTAGATATGATATGATTTTTTTTTCATAATTCGTCGAATGATAATTAGCAAAAAATCCCATTAAAGTGATGTATTTCTCTAGCAATATATACTTTTCAAAAAAAAAAAAAAAAACTAATGAGAACGAAACTTAATAATCATCGATAAGATTTTGATTTGTTTATAGATATAACCTCCACTACATGGTTTATTTAATATTATGTGTTGGGTAAGGATAAATTTGTCATATTTTTGTATTGTCATACAAGCTGAATAGTAAAATATACTATTTGTACTTCAATAATCATATATATTGGGCTGGTTAGTAGTTTACTCCAGTTAAATTGAATCATGAAATTTCAAAGCTTTATCCATGTGACGCACCTAAACCTAAATTGGGAAGAATCATTTATTTCATCTTTTGATTAATCTACCGAATCTTCTAATAATTCATTAATATCAATAAGTACAACATATACAACTATAAATCATATACATCAAAATATTTTTACATACCCACCACGGGTTGTCTTGGTGGTGAAGAGCTGGCTGGCCATAGGCCAGGTCCCGAGTTCGAATCCCATGACAATTCGTGCAAAGCCTTAAGAGTTGGCCCGGATGAGTATGGGGTGGGTTGTCCGCTAGGTCGACCGGGGAGATTAGTGGCCGAAGGCTGATACTCCCTGTCCCAAAAAAAAAAAAAATTTTTTTTACATCCATTTATTAAAATTCAATTTATAATAGTCAAGAGAACAATCATTACATCATTTTTTCTCTCTAAACTACTAATTTAAAAAAAAAACAAAAACTAAAATATAGAAAATAAAATAAATCATGAATCTTGATCTACCTCGCTCTACTAACTCCTGGTTGAGAACGTCTGGAGATCTTGGAGACGAAGATTCTTGCCAATGGCAAGATGAGGAAGACGATAAAGCAGAGATAGACAGAGAGAAAGGGAAAATGAGAAAGTATTATTATTATTCATTGTGTAGTACATGAGGTGTTATATATAAACCCAAAAAGCAAGAAAGTACAAAGAAGCCAATGACGTGGATATTGCCTTAACAGCCCGCCTCAAATTAAGCATTTTGTGAATGAATGGTTAATTTGGATCTTAATGTGGTGAACTGATTAACGGATAGTGGTTTGGTTAGAACATCGGCTATGTTGTCCACCGAGCTGATGTGTTGTATGTTGATTTCACCTTGCTTGATATGGCCGCTAATGAAGTGGTAGTCTATTTCTATATGCTTTGTTCTTGCATGGAAGATGAAATTATGAGCTAAGGAAATTGCCGACGTGTTGTCACAATTGAGGGTTGTGGGTTGTGTCTGAGATACTTGGAACTCGGAGAGAAGTCGGCGAAGCCAGAGGATCTCGGATGTTGCGGATGATAACGAATGATATTCTACTTCGGTAGAGGATTTGGCCACCGTAACCTGTTTCTTTACCGACCATGATATCAAATTGGGTCCTAGAAACATGCAGTGACCTGAGATAGACTTGCGGTCGGAGGAGTCAGCTGCCCAGTCGGCGTCCGCGTAAGTAATGAGCTGTAGGTCACAAGATTCTAGAGGAAGACCGAATTCTAGAGTCCCTTTGATATATCGCAAGAGTATCTTGAGGTCCTGATAATCCGTGACACGAGGCTTGTGCATGTGCTGACAGATTGAATTTGTTACGAAGGTTATGTCCGGTCTTGTAATCGATAGATATTGAAGAGAGCCTGCGAGTTTGCGATAGTGCGACGGATTCGGGAACAACTGATCGTCAATTGGTTCCTTGCGCTTTATGCCCATGGGTGTAGCGGCTGGCTTGCAATCCAGAAATCCAGCATGAGTCAGGAGATCACGGGCGTAGTGAGCTTGGTGGAGGAAGTACCCCTGTTTTGTTTTATTCACCTGTATTCCTAAGAACAGTGAAACTTCACCTAGTTGTTTTAGGCGAAAAATAGAATGTAGCTGCTGCAAAATGAATGCTATCTTGGTGTTATCATTTCCTGCAACGAGAATGTCGTCAACGTATATAAGGATAAAAATTTGAATGTTTTTTTTTTATTATAGAGAAGCAAAGAAGGGTCCGCTTTACTGAATTGGAACCCGTGAGATTGGAGGAAGGTAGTGAATTTCTGAAACCATTGGCGCGGCGATTGCTTGAGCCCGTAGATGGATTTGTGTAGTTTGCATATGTGCTGCGGATGTTGTGAGTCGACGACCCGGCCGGTTGTTTCATGTAGATTTCATCCGACAGGTCTCTGTGGAGGAATGCATTAGCGACATCAAGTTGAATGAATGACCATTGATTGTGCAGAGCTATGGTGAGAAGAATGCGGATAGTCACCATTTTGGCGACCGGGCTGAAGGTTTCGGTGTAGTTGACGCCGAATTCTTGCGAGAAGCCTTGTGCGACCAGTCGTGCCTTGTGCCCTGCTATTTGACCGTTGGGATGTAGCTTGTTCTTGAAGGTCCATTTGCAGCCCAAGATGGGTTTGTCGGTTGGACGAGGAACAAGCGACCATGTGCCGTTTTGTTGGAGAGCATAAAATTCAGCTGACATGGCGGAGCGCCAGTGTTCGTGTTGGGATGCCTGCTTGTATGACGTTGGGGTGGAGTTGGCTATTGGTACATCGGATAGATCGAAGATTGGTTTTGGTTTGTGAATACCGGCCCGTAGCCGTGTGAGCATGGGGTGACCCGGAATGGGCTGATGACTGATGTGAGCGGGAGAGTTGGTTGATGTTGTGTATTGCTGAGGTGAGACCTTTTGAATTGGTGAGATAGAGCCTTGCGGTATGCAGCTTGCGGTAGTTACATGTGTAAGGGTTTGTGTGAGTTGGGATATGGGCACAAGAAGCAGAGGATTGTCTGTGCTTGGAGCCGTGACTTTGGGCATGTTTGCGGTGACCGACATGAATGGGAATTGATGTTCAACAAATTTGACATGCCAGGACATGTATACATGTTTGGACGGTATATGCAGGCATCGATATCCCTTATGTTGAGAGGAGTAGCCTATGAGGACGCACTCGGTGGAGCGGGAGGAGAGCTTGTTGGTTGCTTACGGCTTGGTCCACAGGAAACATAGGCAGCCAAATGTTCGAAGATGAACATATGAGGCTTCTTTCCCGTACAGTCGGTAGTACGGAGTTTGGTTGGATATAGTGGGAGAAGGTAGCCGGTTTATTAAGTAGTTTGCCGTGGAAACAACGTCCACCCAGAGATTTAGAGGGAGAGCCACAGCGTGAAGAAGTGCTCGAGTTGTCTCCCGGAGATGGCGGTGTTTGCGTTCGGCTGTACCATTTTGTTCTGATGTGTGAGGCCAGCTCACTTGGTGAGTGATGCCGTTGTTAATCAGATAATGCCGAAATTCTATACTGTTGAACTCTCCGCCGCTGTTCGACCTGAAAGTTTGAATGCTAGAGCCAAATTTGTTTTTAATTAGGTTGTGGAGTTGTTTAAATTTAGTGAATGTTTCATTCTTGGATGTGAGCAAATATAACCACGAAAATTTTGTGAATTCATCAATGAAAATAGCATAGTAAAAGAAACCATTCATCGAAGCTATCGGAGCCGAACCCCATAGGTTTGAGTGAATAAGCTGGAATGGTTTATTACACACAGAAGAACTATGTAAGAAAGGCAATTTGTGACTCTTTGAAACATTACAAGAACCATAAGTATCTAAAGAAGAGTAAGATCCGACTAAATCCGGTATTTGCTTGGCCAGAGAGCTCATAAATCGAGAGTGGGGATGTCCTAAACGGGCATGCCACCGAGCACGAGCGTTGCAAGAAGCCTGGAGCACGGTAGGATGACCTTTGGTGGGAAGCTTAATGTGATACAGCCCATGGTGTTGAGGTCCCCGGAGAAGCATTCGATTGTCCCGACGATCCTTAAATTCAAAACCGTTAGCATTAAACGAAACTGAAATATTATTGTCAGATGTAAGCTTGGCAACAGATAACAAATTGTGAGAGAGAGAAGGAAAGTGAAGAATGTTGCGAAGTTTCAGCTTACGATATGAGTCAGGTAGAGGTAGGATTCCTTGACCTGAGTTTTGAATGGTAGGTTGTTACCGTTTGCGATTGATACCGAATCTTGTCTATTGTACGGTGTGGAGTTTTGAAGATTGGAGACGTTCGAGGTGAGATGAGATGACGCTCCTGAGTCCAGTATCCAATCGCCGGTGGAGGAAAATTGTTGTTGGACGGCCAAGGCCCGCTGGTTTGAGGGATTTGCATACTGTAGATTGCATATGTGCCAGCAATTGAGCGCCTCGTGGCCTTGTTCGCCACATATTTGACATGTGAGCCGATTGGAGGGAGTTCTTGAGGAGTTTGGCATGTCTGTTGTGGGCGGTTTCTTGAGCTGAAGTTCCGTCCACGGTAACGAGTGGAGCGACCACGGTTGTTCCTGGTGGAAAGAAATGCCGCTGCATCTGATTGAGTCTTGCCTTCTTGGAGACGTTCGTGCTGGAGATTGATCTCCTCACTGCACAGGAGTATAGAGTGTCGAGACTGATAGGACTTAAAGTTGTCCTTATCGCCGTTTTGAAGGGGTTGTACTCGGTAGGGAGTCCATTTAGGATGTATAGTATTACATCCTCAGTGTCGATCTTGGATCATGCGGCGGCAATGTTGTCCACTAGAATCTTGATTTGATCAAGATATTGATGTATGGTGCGATCCTTCTTCTGAATGCTGTGTAATTTGTTTTTAAGTTGTATGACTTGTGAGCGATTTGTTGGTTGGAGTCACTGCTCGAGTGTAATCCAAACCTCATGGGCGGATTGAAGAGAAAGAACGTAGGGAAGCACAGATGAGGATAGTGTGGAAAGGAGAGCAGAGAACAGATTTCTGTCAATCTGTGGAACAATCAGTTTCCACAGATTGTGGTCTTTCTTGGATGATTCCGGAGGACATACCGGGATTCCGGTGAGATGATCTCCGAATCCGTTTGCTTCAAAGTGTTGTTGCAATTGCAGCATACATATTGCATAATTGTCTGTTGTTAGCTGTGTGGACACCAAGTTCTTGGTGTTAGAGATCAAAAATTTGAGGAGTGCGGTACGACGAATTCCACGAGGGAGTCGGAGATGTCCGAGGTCATCCGGCGGGAGGTTGCTGACTCTTGTTCAGCCATGGAAATTAGATCTGAGCCGTGAAGCAATGTTGCTCTGATACCATGAGAATGTCTGGAGATCTTGGAGACGAAGATTCTTGCCCATGGCAAGATGAGGAAGACTGTAAAGCAGAGACAGACATAGAGAAAGGGAAAATGAGAAAGTATTATTATTATTCATTGTGTAGTACATGAGGGGTTATATATAAACCGAGAAAGCAAGAAAGTACAAAGAAGCTGATGACGTGGACAGTGCCTTAACACTGATCCCTTCTTGAAAATATATGGAAATCACTATTGGATGAGCTAACAACGCAGTATGTTATTAGAATATACAACTGCAATCAATGTA
Source organism: Dendrobium catenatum (assembly GCF_001605985.2). Lineage (NCBI taxonomy): Eukaryota > Viridiplantae > Streptophyta > Magnoliopsida > Asparagales > Orchidaceae > Dendrobium > Dendrobium catenatum. The sequence continues at coordinate 1,012,472 of NW_021319455.1, forward strand.
ATGCATGCAATATAAAATAATATGCATGTTATTATTCAATCCATATAATATAAACACATATCTGTAAGAGCATGTAACAACCAATATGAATAATATCATTTCATATGAGTAATATAAATCATTAAATTTAATATATTTTAGATTCATTGATCAATAGTCATATAAAAGATCAGTGGATTCTATCATTTATATACTCACATAAAGTACAACATATAAATCTATACATGTCAACAAATTATACTTCACTTCATTAGTGGTGTCATCTCATATCTATCAATATACCTATCATATCAAGCATTATATATATATATCAAGCAATTCTTGTGTATTGTATATCAAGCAATTCTTGTGTATTGTATGCCCTTGTATCGAGCTTATCATATACTTATATCAATTATATAATGTATCATGTGCATGTCATATTATATCGCACCACTTACATAATTTATCATGTTACATGCATATCCAAACAAGACATGCTATTTGACCACCTATAGTATTTTTTGTGTATCTAATTATATATGTTAATCCTACACGAATCAATCTCAATCTTGTAAGTCATGTTTCCAGGAATTTGTGTCATATCACATATTATTTTGCTTTCATATAAGAAGTCATCAATTTTTACTCGTTAGCAGGGGCGGAACCTGCTCCAATTTTGAGGGGGTCAATTTTAATATAAAAATAATTAAATAAAAAAAATTAAATAATTAAATATTAAAAATATTATATATAATATTATGAAAGGTTGTTTTAAAATTTTTTAGCTTTATATTTGATCTAATTTTTTTTTTTTAGCTTCCAAAATGCAAACTAAATGTCTATCAAAATCATCACCATATTTTCAGCCATAAAAAAATTAAAAAAAAAATATTGCAAGAACATGAAACAAATATATATAATTGATATTCTTAATCAAATCCTAGAGATTTTTTGTGCACTAATTAACTCACTTTCAAAAGTTATTTCTAACATAAAGTTATTGCATAAAAAAATGAGCCTTCATTACTACCTATTGTCATAGTAATTAAAAAATAGAGAATATGGATACATTGGGAGAAGATAAAGCAAAAAATGCAATGGATGATTGAGATGAATCAAGCAATGACAAGTAGGGGCAAAAAAGCTTTTTAGGGGGCAAAATTAATTTTTTAGGAGGGGCAAAATGAATTTTTTACCCTCCTTTAAGTTAAAAAATTATTTTTTGAGAGGAGGCAATTGCCCCCCCAAGTTACATAGGGTTCCGCCCTTGCCCGTTAGCATAACATACCATATTAGTTAGTTTTCTTGTATAACTCCATTTTCATATTACTTAGGATTACACCACAAATTTTATTTAAAGAAAAATCCATCAGGACACTCTCCTGCACATGATAATATATCTCCAATTAATCTGAATCAGTCATTCATTTTAAACCAGCTTTTTTTACTTCTATGCGCATTTCATATCAGATAGTGCATTATAACAATAATTATATACACTCAATGCAATATTATTATACTCATCAATATGTCAGCAGTATGTCAAGAATATAAGTTTTATTAAATAAACTATAGATATATGCATATCATATATTTTAATGCTAAAATTTGTAGTTACTCGTGATAATTTTATATTCACATTATACAACTTATTTCAAATAAATTGACACGATAAAATTTTAATATCAACCAATCAAAATATTTAGGGTGACAATATCTATAATATATCAAAAGTTATAAGATAAATTTACTAAAATGAAAAATATTGCATCTTTATTAATTTAAGGAGGGAGAAAATAGGTAAAATATAAAATTATTAAAAATAGAGATATAATTAGAATTATCTGCCACAATATGAACACTTTTTCCAACTGAATCAACAAAAAATATCAATATGATCCTTGCTTTCTCTCCCTTTCTCTCTCTTCTATAACCTAGCCAAGCAAAGATTTGTGGGGTGGGGGAGGAAATGGGGTCAGTGAGGATTTTGAATTAATGGTTTGATATCTTTTTTAGAAAAAAAAAATAATAAAATCTTAGACCTAGCACTGCAGTACTCCAAACTCAGCATTGCAGCAATCTCTCAAATTCTAGAAAATCTAAGAGTTCATTGCCACTACAACCCAAGCGCATTGCCGCAATGCTCACTCAACCCAATTTCTTAAAAAAATGGAAAATTTAAATCTAGGGTTATTATAATCGAAGCCCAACTTGTTATAATTGTGATAACTCTTAATTTTTTTAAAAGAAATATTTCGAACTATACTAGAAAAAAATTTATTTCTTGAGTCATTATAAGTCTAAATTATAATTTGTTTTTGTCATAACATATATACAGGGGCGGATCCAGCATCTTTTTTTAGGGTGGGAAAAAAAAAAAATTTAGTAGGGGATGGGCAAAAATGATTAAGATTGATAAAATTAGGGAAAAAATTTTTTTTGAGAGGGGGCAAAATACCCAAAATACTCAAAATAATCCAAAAAATACTCTCTAAAATTATAAAAAAAAATTTTGAGGGTGGGTATTTTCCCCCCCTCACTACCATTGGGATCCGCCCATGCATATATATATATTGTTATGTTTTAATTACACTATTTCTCTTCATAATTTTTAGGCACTAGTATAATTCCTTAAAAAATTGATACTTAACGATACAAATGAGGATTTTGAGACTGTTAGGTGTTTGTCTTGCAAGCCAATTTCACCAGTGTTTTAGATATGCTTAGTTAATTTATAAATATTTTTGTATATTTTTTAAATTCCTCGATTTGAAGATATAAAAGAATATATATGAATTTAATTACATTTTAAATTTAAATAATTACTAATTTTCCCTTAACATATTTTATTATAAAATCTAATTCCATTAATTCCATTCCTTCTCATCCGTTTAAAAGCTAGAAAAAAGGGCAAAACAGGGAAAAGAGAGGAGAATGAAAATAAAAACTTGATTTAGTTGTAGAGCTATTTTTTTCAATTGGCCCAGCTAGATATTTTTTTTTTTTTTTTGAGAGGCAAGTTACTTTATACCTATCTAAAATTTTGAAAATACATAATTTTTATCTAATTTTTTATTATAATTTTATTTTCTTTACCGAAAAAGGGATAACTTTGCACTGGTAAAACTTTCATGATGTAACTTTTTGTAAGTTATAAAGAATAAGATTATGAATATTTTAAATATTTTTCAGAAATTTTACAATGGGGATTTTGGAATTTATGGTGTTTTTATTGAATAAAAAATTATGTAGATGTTAAAAAATAATGTTATAGTATAATTAAAATCTTAAAATACTATTCTGCACAATATTTGTTAATTTTGTTATTTATTAAAAATGTGTATTTTTACTTTCTAGTATTTTTCTATTGACAATGATTATAGAAAATTGTACAATTCCGATACATGTTCAATTATACTTTATGAAAAAAAAACTACAGAAAAATCACCCATCACTGGCAAATTTTTCTAACAAAAATGGGATACTTTATGCTGGAAATTAAAAATTTCAGCGATTTTTTGGCAAAATTTTTTTCACATGTATAAACCGCATATGAAATATAAATTTGGAGATTTTTTCGCTAGTAGCTTTTCTGTGGATTTTTGTTGTGTTTCTGTCGTCGGCTGGAGCGGCGGTCTACGCAGAATAGCTACAAGACTTTATCGACAATTTGATTGCCGAAAATTACCAGCAGTCAAACCACAAGTAAATTTTGTCTCTGAAATCACCGATTAATCACCGGAGACTTCCGGCGGTATTTCTGATGGCACTAGCCATCGCTAATTTCCAACGGTCAGGTCTGACCGCTGGAAAATTGCTAGTAATTACTGCGGTTTACTCATTAAATCTGTCAGCTTATGATAACGAACGATACTTATGTATTGTTCAAAATAAATATTTAGACCATGTTGATTTGACTAACTAAGTCTACGTATCTAAGAAAAGGTTGTCATGTTTTTTCGTCTGCTAGGGTTTGCGCCCTTTTAGGGCTTTTGCCCTAGCCGCCTCCGTTCGATCTCCTTTTTCGTCTCCGGCGGTACGTTTTCCATGGCAAAAAAAAAAAAAATGTTAGACCCTGGTTTCTTGGCGGGTAAGCAATCTAAATCCTTCAAAGATGTTTTATCTGGTTCCGATGAGTCGAAATGTTTTACGGACTTCGTATTTCTTCGATTTGAGGTATGCCGGCGTTGTGGTTTTCGGAAGATGAATTTTTGCATCATGCTAAGCCATTTGAGTTTGCTTTGGTGGGGAAATTTTCCCTTAAACGACTGGCGTTGGATTCTATTCGTAGGTTTTTTTCAATCTGAAGTTGTCTGAGGATTTTTCTGTTACTCTGTTGTATCAAGCTAATGTGTTAATCAAGTTATCTAATGATCTGGACTATGGTAGGGTTTTTGCTCATCGTTCCTACTTTGTTTATGGCTGTTTCATGAAAGTTATAAAATGGTCTCCTCTTCTGGACCTTTCGGAGGAGTCGCCGATCGTCCCTGTTTGACTTTCCTTCCCGGGTTTGCTTCCTCACCTCTTCTCTTCCCGTATTCTTTTTGGGCTGGGTTCAATTTTTTGTCGCCCGATTCAAACCGATAATGCCACGGCCTCTGGTTCCCTCCCCTCTATTGCTCGTGTTCTTATTGAAATTGACGTATCTAAATCATACCCTGATTCTGTTTGGTTGGGTCCGGAGAAGTTGGGGTATGTTCAGAAAATTATTTTTGAGGGAGTGCCCAATTATTGTCAACACTGCAAAGCTGTGGGTCATAAGAAATCGTAATGTCCTAAGCTTTTTCCTAATTTGCATCCGGTTGATGCTTCTGTTCCCCAGCCGCTGGCCTCGGTATCTAATCCCCTTCTGAAATCTGGTATCCTTGTTACTTCCTCTGTCCCGATTGTTATTCCTTTTTGTGATAATAATGCGGGTAATGGTGAATTCGTTTTGGATCAAGGAGTTTTGAATTGTGATATTAATATTAATGTTGGGGAGGTTGATGCCTTTCCCTCTGTTGATTGTCCGATTATTTCGCCTGAGGTTTTGGGGCCTCATGTTCCAGCTGGGGTGGTTTTGGATCCCGTTTTAATTTCTTCTACTATTAATGTTAGTAATGTTGTGGCTGATGGCTATGTTGTGGTTGTTAATAATGTTTCTGTGATTTTGACGCCAGAGGTCTTGACCCCCGTGTTACCGGAATTGAATGTGGTTTTTAATGTTGAGAGTGAGAGGGTGAAAAAATTAAATGTTACGGTGACCTGCTCTAATAATCTGATTGATGTTCCACTTAATTTGGTGGATACACGGACTTTTGCCAATCAATTGGGTGATAATTCGGGTTTTGATATTAGGAACCATGTGGATTGGCTACATGGGTCTTCTAAGTATGAATCTGAATCCGAATTTTCGGATTGTGGCTTGACGTCTCCGGAATTCTGTGGTGGATCCGATCTTGGTAACGAATTTTTTGTGGTACGAGATAGACCAGTTTGTTCGGTTGCTTCTCGTGGCCGTTTTCGTGGGAGTGGCCGTAGAAGAAGATGATCCTGCTGTTTATGCTTTTTTCCTTTTTGCTTCTGGTTGCCTTACTGCTAGGTTTTTGTTATGTTTTTTTGGGGGCTATGATGTGGCCGGGGCTCGTACCCCCCGTCGTCGAGCTGGTGTCAACCTCTGGTTTTGGTCGTTGAGTCTGATTGTTTTGTGGGAGCTGACTTCACCTGATTGGATGGTCCGTGCGAGGTTTCGGGGGTGCTGGAAGCCTCGGCCGTGCACTAAGCCCAATTTAGGTTGTTATCTGCCTTGGTCTTTTTATTTTTGAGTCTTCAGCTGTTGTAACCGTTTTCTGGTTTTTTAATAAAAGTTCTTTTTACAAAAAAAAAAAGTCTGCGTATCTAATTTTTTTGAAATATACATCTTATACAAGTAATTTTCAAAGCTTATATTTATAATTTATGAAAAACAAATATGTATTGAGATAAACTGAATCAATTTGGTATCATAAATGCTAAACTAAGAGGAAATCAAATTCATGCCCATTCCACACTGACTTAGTTCATTGATGACCTAACTTAGAATATGTCAAATTCCTAGTCTAATCACAACACTAGATAACACTTGACAAACCAATTAAAGTTCATCCTTAATTACTAATCATATAAATAGAATAAAGAATATAATAACACAGTAAACATTATACTAAATGTCTTAAAATCTGCAACATAGCAAAATAAATCATTTATCTATTGGAGTATTAATGCAGATGATTCAACTTCTCCAAAAATCCTTGAATGAATTTTTATTTTTCTTTAGGTTTAATTACATGGTATATATACACATTTACATCCAAATAAGTAAAGAGATTATAATAGAAATAAATTAAAAAAACATAATAGCTCTCCTTCCTTCATTGTATATGGTGTAAGTGAATGTTTAGTAATGTGAGTGTTGCGTCCAAGAGTATTCGCGGCGGTAGAGAAATATAAAATTTAACGTCTTAGCATTGTAAGAAAAGCCGGCACGCAATCAGATAAGAGAGTGTGTAGCATTCATAGAAGACACCAATACTTTTACGTGGAAAACCCCTGAAAAGGGGGAAAAATCACGGGGCCTAGCCCATTTTGAATGAATCCACTAGTATAGCAGTTGATTACAAATGAGGCCCTTCCTTGGGAGAAGGCCTTAGCTTGATGTACATTTTATAGAGTACATTACATAATGTGAATACAAAGAGTCACTATTGACGTGTTCGTTTGGTCGGGAGGACCATAGTCTGGTGACAGAGGTTAGAAGAATTGTAAGTTGGCTGGCGACGGAGGTCATAAAGACTGTTGTCTGGCGACCGAGGTCAGAAAGACTGTAGTCTGTGGGCGACGTAAGTCAGGAGGACCGTAGTCAGCTGGCGACGGAGGTATGAAAGATTGTAGTCGGCGGGCGACGTAAGTCAGAAGGACCGTTGTCGGCGGGCGACGGAGGTCAGAAAGACTGTAGTCAGCAGGCGACGTAAGTCAGGAGGACCGTAGTCGGTGGGCGACGGAGGCCAGAAGGATTGTAGTCTGTGGGCGACGTAAGTCATGAGGACTATTGTCTAACGACGAATGTCAGAAAGACGATATCAGATAGAAGTCCAACAATGAAAAGAAATCCATCTTCGGATAGATGTCCAACGAAATTTCGATAACCGGTAGAACTCCAGCGTCGGGTAGAAATTTGGCGACGAGTGAAGGTCCGACGTCGGGTAGAAGTCCAACGTTTGTTGGTGGCCAAGGAGAACTCCGGCATCACTTGGGCGGAGTTTCGGCGTTAGGGGGGAACTCTATTGTTACTTGGGCAGAATGTTAGTATCCCGTGTAAGTCAGGCAGAATTCTTGCGTCTCGTGGAAGTCGGGCGGAATTCCTGAGTCATTTGGAGTTCGGGCGGAACTCCGACGGTGGCCGAGGAGTTCTTCCCTCCTACTCTTCTCTTCTCCTCTTCTTCTTTCTTCCCCCATGCTTGGGTCCCCTCTCATAATAAATGAGAGGTCTATTTATAGATTTTCTGGAGTGGCATAGCTTGTAAATAGGTGTGAGATCAGGGGCAAATATGGTGTGGTCGAATGGACAGCTGATATTTAATCCCTTGATCGTGCACCGTTTATCAGACATTTGAAGGTCTTAATGATGTTTGAATTTGGCGATCTTGAGCTCGTTGGATTCGTCTCATCGAACCATTCAATTCGACTATAAGCTCGTTAAAATCAGAGACCGTTTGGTAACTCAAATTGTGGTACAAACTTTCCAACAACACTTCGGGTGCTTGATTTAGGCTCATTTGGGCTCGGATTGAGTTAAATTTGGTGTTGTTGGGTTTGTATTTCCGAGACGCTCAGTTTGACTATAAGCTTGCTGAAATCGGAGTTCGGGTGCTCCCGGATTTAATTTTTGAAGTTTCCAGGTTGATTTTGCCTCGAGATTCGTGCCCGATCAAGATAATTTTTTGATAACATATCAGTGAGCATATAAGGAATGAAATAACATTATGATTAAACAACATATGGAAACAATTAACCAATGAATAACAAACCAAGAATAAATTGTTATTTCAATTATAGGAAATCCAGCCAATCCTCCTATGAGAGGAATAACCGAAAAATAAACAAATTAAAAATGTTTGGGAGAAGATTTTCTATTGGACTTTATTTTTATTTTTTATTTTTTCCAAAAAACACAAAATTTATTCCAACTAAAAAAGGGGTTACAACAAGCTAGCAAGCGGAAAGAAAAAAGCTACAAAGAAACACAAGGGTGACAACCCAGTAGGCTCAGTAAAGACAAAGGCTGCTAAACACACCTAAGCCAGACACGGGCCATCCAGTATGGAGTGAGAGCAGTAACATACCAAGTAGCCATCCCAAATGAGTAAGAAACACACAACCAAAGATTGCCACGAGCCACGATTTAAGATAAGTGAGCCCTAGCCACATCATTGCCCTCAATCTATAATTCACAATCACAAATATTAGTCGAAGTTCCAGCCAAAATGCAGCCACCAAAACAAAATGCCTTCCAACAAGATCAGCCCACAGTCCAAAGGATAGAGCTCGATGAACAACTAGAAATCTTCCACCACTATACCACCAACAGGAAAACAATCAAAAAACAACAATCTTAACCATAAAGAGAGCACCAACCACAATAAAACCCAACATTATTTCCTGCCATGCCTACCCCTACCACGAGAGGTAACAGAGAAAACAGATCATTACGCTTTACAAAATATTTCCCCGGTTGTTCCTCCTCACTAGCCTCCAAAGAGTAATCAGCCGAGGCTTGAAGCCAATCAATTTACATTCTCACATCCTCCCCCACTTGGGCAAACAAAGCCTCAGGAGAAATTAAGTTAACATGCACGTCAACAAAAGGGCAGGGTACAAGAACAATAGGCGTGTCACGGGAATTGAAATTAAAGACACCCACATGAGCAGAGGAAACACCGACCAAAGCGTTAGAATTAAGCTGAGAGACAGAATGAACAGAGCCCGAATAGTCCAGGGACTCAATTCGATTCAACTCACAGGTAGCACAATCCTCACCCTTTGAAGAAGCCACAACCAAAGGGGAAGAAACAACAGTAGGGGGGCAAATAAAATCCAAATTGTTAACTACACCACTCAATGGAATTTCTAAAGTGGTCGGTACAACCTCACCAGAGACAAGGGGAGGAGGGGGAGGTAATTCAGCTAAATGTTTCCCAATATCAACAACAACCACATCACAATTCCCAACATTACTGGCACCAAGATTACAATCAGGATTAGCTACAAAATATCCTTACTACAAGTATTGGGATCCGACACTAAAACCAAATCACTAAGAACAGGAGTGTGAATCACAAAGACCACACCAGGCTGAGGAACAACACCCCCCACCACCCCCCCTCCCTTATTAGAAATGAAAATAGAGGTAGATGGCTTAAGGAGGACCTTAAGAGGGACACCAACTTTGGACTTACATTCCCCCCTAGCATGACCGAAAGACTGACAAAGAGCACAAAAAGAGGGAAAAACTTCCATCTCAACCTTTTGGATGTAGCCAAGCTTCTCAGGACCAATTCAGACAGAGTCCGAAAAATTTTTAGTTATATCAATCTCAACCAAAACTCTCGTTATAGATGGCCTCGACCACAACGAAGTGGTAGAATCGACCTTGAGTGAGTGACCAAAGATAGAGCTTAAGGCATGAAGAATTCTCGGGTTAAAAAGGTGAGGGTGAAGACCAGGGAAAGAGATCCAGATAGGAATAATCAGGCATTCACTAAAGATATCCAAAGGAGGAGTCCATTTCGTTAATTTTATATAACAATTGTAAACCATATATGAGCGATGATTGAAAACCCAACTGTAATCAAGGTCATTCGAAAGCTTAACAAGAATATGCGAAGAATTAAGCACAGTGACAGAAAAATCAGCTATAAGTTGTTTCAAATTGGAAAAAATCTCCTTATGGAGTCTAAGCTAGGTCGCATAGCAGGAAAAAATCCAACAAACGAAAATTGGAAGGGAGCCACCAAAGCCCTAATTTTATCCTCAGATATCCACAATGAAGGCATACCACGGTAAGACGAAGACTTAAGCTTCGGAAAAAAAAAAAAAAAACAGTAGACGACGAACCTGCTAAAGCATTGGTGAAAGACAGCAAAAAATTGGAACCAGATAAAAAACCAAGGTCGAACAGGCACTTCGGCGCCATACGACAACACAAAAACTCGAAGAGACCAAAGAATGAAAGAGATAGGGAAAAGAGAGAACTTCCCTGAGCAAATCGGCGGCGAAGGCCGCTGAGAGGACGCACCCAACAAACCCTAGATGACAGGGAGACGCCCAGATGCGAGAGAGGTTGCCTCTTTATTTATTTATTTTTCTATTGGACTTTATGTTAAATTACATGGTATGTATACATAATTATATCCAAAATAGTAAAGAGTCAATGCTGTAAAGTAATTAATGTACATACATATGACAACATTTAAGGCAAGAATATTAAGGGTGGCCATCACACATTCAAATTATTGTGTGATATAATTAGGAAGAAAATTTAACTTGTAGAAAAACATTGATTTACTCAAGGAATTAATTTTTTACATTGATTTGATTGTTGTATGCATGGATCAAGAGAGGAAACAATTGGAGATTTTGGGGAGATTTAAATTCAAATAATTGTAAGATATTATTCTTCGTCTTTATAACATGTAAAATTGTATAAATTAAAAAATTCCATATTTCTAATGACCTTAAAGATGATCTCTTGCGGAAGGAAAGAAAGAAGAGCAGCCAAGGAGAGGAGATCACTTGTGACAGGGGAGATGAGGATCAACGTCGGCGTCGGCTAGGGGGGAAGGTCGGCTGGAGCTGCGACGAGAAGATGGAGTATCGACATTCTCTTGGACAGAAGGAAATGAAGACGCGTTAAAATGATGAAGACGGAGTGGGTCGGGAAAATATGGCTTGTACCGGCGGATTTTCTGGCGGCCATAGCTGCCGGACATAATTCACTAAAACTGGCGGTCTTTCCGTTGGTAATGGCGTCGAACTTATGACACACCGACAACATTTCCGGTAGTTTAAGCACTGATATTAAATGATTTTCCGGTAGTGATTTTTCTCACATGCACCACTAATACATAAAATTACGAGAGTAAACGAGCCCAACATAAGGCTTCTGATTTTAACAATAAAATATTGTACAACAAATTCTAAATAGAATACTCCTTTCAACATGTTCGTGTATATTTTGTTGGCTTTCATCTTAAGACTTATTGGGTCACTCAATTTATATCAATCATTTTACTCAATCTAAAAAAAAAAAACACCATTTTAAGCACATATGTTGAACTTAGAAATTGGAGAAGTACATATATCTTAACATATAGAAATAGATCTCTTCAAACTTCTTAAAGGAAATTTAATAAAGAAATCACAAGTGTCATACATATGCTTACATTTGGATAGGCTAAATGCCACAGATGAAATAGGAGCCTCATTCTTAATTCGTTATTATCCCAACCAGTTTTTGAATGAATTATATATATATATATATATAGGGATAACTTTTTTACTACTTTATAAAGCTATTTTTTAGCACAAAATTTTTTTAAAAGCAGAGAAAAACTAGTGGTCTAAGCTATCCTAAACAAAGACTAAATATGTGTTAGTCTTTTTTATTAAATTTATTACAAATTCAATAAATAAATACAAAATAGCTTATAAAATGCTAATAAAATTTTAAAACATTTTTAACATATAAGATATAATAAAAAAATTTTCATATTTAGTATTAATGAGAAGAAATTCTATTAAAAGCACTTTTCCTTTTTTTGTTATGGGAAAAAATTAGGTCAAAAAATTAATATTTGACATTTTTATTATATTTAAACCATATAAAATTAGATGATTTTAATAAACAAATTACAAATAATATATTTGCTCTAAATTTCAAAATAAATAAAAATTTGTATGTAACATATAAAATAATTGTCAAGTAAAGATAAAAAGTTATCAAAATATTCATTGTTAAATTTATTATAAAATAATAAAATATCATGATAAATTATTATTTTTTTGAGATATAATAAATATAATTTATCTTTGATTAATTTCTTAAATTTCATCTTAAAAAAATTTATATGAGAAAATCACGATCCATTTTTTTATAATATTTGAGTAAATAAAGAAAATTTTGGCACTATAGAATTTTTTTTAAAATAATAGCTAATTATTTGCAGCTATTTTTTTATAATAAAAAGTAATATTTAATTCTTAGGAGAATTACCATATTATTGATTTATGGGCATTTTATCTCTTCAGGACCTATAATTAATAATTTTGCATGATAGCCATATAGAGCCATAGAATACAATTTGTGAAATAATTTATAATATTCACATTGTATATGTTAGGGTTTCTTACACTTTAAGATTCGCGTAGATCTAGCATATGAACGGCCGGATTAAGCATGAAGATATAGAAACAGGACAAAATGGTCTGGTTGGTAGAATCAAAATCACATGCCAACTACATGTCAAATGTATTTGAAATTTGAAAATTTTGAAGGTTATTTTTGGAATTAAGTAGACCTGAAATTGGGAAGGTTATTTGTATTTAATAAATTTGATTTATTAAATATATTGAAAAAATAAGAATTTAAAGTGGTTTATATGTCATAAAATCATACTCTTGTATTTATTAAGTATTTTGATGAATGGTAAAATCATAATTATCTTCAATTAAACTTGATACATCATCAAAAATTGGCTTGATTAGACACAAATATCAATGTATTTTTTAATTAAATGCTTCTAGGCATAAATTTAGGGTAATTTGGACTTCAATTTCAATAAATTAAGGTCAAATTGATTGGCTCAATGAACTGAACCCAACCACTCAAATAATGATATGATCCAAGTCCAAATACGCCCAAATGAAGTGTTCGAAGTATACTTAAAAGACTTCGCAATATTAATTGAATGATCAAATGATCTCAAAATTTGGCACGCCTATAGTCAAATCAAATGTCTCGGGACACAAATTCAAGCAGCCCAAGATTATCAAATTTTGATAACATTAAGTCCCCTAAATGTTGAACAAGCACTTTATGATCAAAAGAATCAATACAAGTCATCTGATGGCGTGTTTGAATTTTCTTCATATTTATAGAGTATGCATGTCCACAAAATCTATAAATAGACTCCTCTCTACACAAAAGGTTGACCTTTGGCTAGAGATTCAAGGGAGCTCAAATATTTCAAGAATCCCAGAGCTCCACCCCAGTACCATCGCCATCGGACAACCGCACGTTCATTGTCGTCAGACCTTCTCAACCCTACCGTTCTTTTCAGACCTTCATCGCTTGATTGCCATTGTGAAGGCATCACTGTCAGACCAACATCATCAAACCTTCGCTGCCCAATCACTTTCATTGAACCTTCAATGCCCGACCACCGTCGTCTAACCACAGTCTGACCAATGTTGTTGGACTTTCACTACCCAATCGCCTCAGTCAAACCTTCGTCGATAGACTGTTGTCATTGGACCTCCGTCTGATCACCTTCATCAGACCATCGCCCAATTGCCGCCTTAGACTGTCATCGCTCAATCACCATCATCGCCTTTGTCAAACCATACTTAACTCAATAGTTAACAATTGTGCCAACTCAAATCTTTCATGCATGCTCTGTTAGTTTACACATTAGAGCAAAAAACTCGATGCAAAATTAGTCTTACTTTCAAATAATTGAGTACCTCCTCCTCCTCCCATTTGGAAGTAATAAACAAAACTAGCTTTTGGAAGTCCAATTTGAAAAAGCCCAATGAGCCCAATCTATAGCAGGCTTTTATTGATAATTATTCAACATTGAACGCTCAAGAAAATCCATGCAATCACTTAATCTAGGAAACAATAACCAGGACAAGAAACTCATGCACTCTAATTAATAATTATGAAGTTTAGAAAAAGTGAGAGCTTAGAAAAAGAGAGATATTGTAGCTCATCTACCTTCCATAATAATCAAATTAGAGCATTCCCCTAGAAAAAAAAAAAGTGTGTGTGTCAGAGATAGATTTACATATATATTAGATAATTAATACGAAGCTCCAACACATACAAATAAATAGAAAGAATGCAGGAAATTACACAAGAAGATTTGCTTGACTCAATATAAATAATGCACTATATACTTTAAGTTAAATAAGATCACAAAGGTAGAGCACTTGTTTGATATCCCATATATACTTATAGTACTAGGGAGTATATGAGAAATAATAGAGGGATAATGGTGGTCGAACGACAGTGATTGTATTATAATAGTTGGGTGATATGTTGGCCAGACAATGAAGGACGAGCAATGACGATTGGATATTGACAACTAGTGATGGCAGTTAGATAACAGTAGTCGTGTGAATGTGATGGATGGCAGTGATCATAGGGATTTAAAGTTAGATAAAACATTAGAATTTTTCATATATGCGATCTTTCTTCAAATTCATTTTTTCTTTTTTGATAAAACGGAAATATATTGATAAAAATAATACCGGTTACAGCAAAGGTAGACAACTAAGAAAGCAAAGATAAAACGGAAGAATACAATCAAAGATCGGGCTCAGCAAACGGCCAGGACTTCCAGCATCCCTGAAGCCTCGCATGGACCATCCAGTAAGGTGGGAAACGAACACCGACCCGAGAAGCCACACCAAAGGTTGCCACAGCTAAACACCCGGGACGCGAGCCCCGACCACATCATTGCCCTATTCTGTCGCATCATCCAATAGAACAGAATGAAATCACATGAAACCCGAGAGATAAACAACGAGAACGCAACAGAACAAGAAAAACATTAGCGTCTACGGCGGCCTCTGCCGCGAAGTCTCCCCCGAGAAGCAACCGTTAAACTAGGTCTCGCACCAAGTAGGGTGAAATCGTTACCAAGGTCCGAACCCCCATAAAATTCTGGAGAAGCCAAGCCACCTTCTGAAAAATTAGATACATATTCACCATCCGATGATTAATTCAGCCAATTAAAATGGTTCCTAATGTCCAAACCAGAAGAGTCTCCTACCTGATTGGCCATAAAATTTGAATCCACTAAATTTACAGGAACTTCAATTAAACCATTGATAACCGGGTTACAGACAGCCACAGTTTCAACCCGAGCAATAACCAAAGGTGCAACATTAACTGTATCCGTCGAGTTAAACGGCAAAGGATTCATACTCGGAATTGGTATAGTAGGAGGAAAGAAAGGAATAGCATTTGAGGATAAACCAAACAAAGCAGCATCGGAAACAATCCCGCCAGCCTCCATTCCACTAGAAACCATCGTAGCTAAATTCGACTCCACAAGATCAGACACATGCTCATTCAAATCATTTTGTGCAACATTAATAGGAACAGAAATGGGTTCTGCTGTTAAAGGAACAACAGGAGAGTCCACCAGAGAATTCGTATTAGGAGGACACTCACCCACAACAGGACACACAGCATCATTAATAACCTCCACCGTGACAGAAACCCCCCCACAAAAAGGGGTAGCAGACGGCTCAACAGCAGAAACATTCTCAGGAATGACAACATTATTCAACATCTCACCCTCCAAAAAAGTCTTAGAAACACCCTCAGCAACGATACTAACAGGCGCTAAAGGAGGGTTGGGAGAATTTTGAATCACAGGAGTAGCAGGTTTGCAATTACCATGAACATGTTCGATACACTTACAGCTGGCACAGAATTGAGGAAACTCATCAAAAACAACCTCTTGAGTATAACCTAATGATTCAGAACCTAACCAAACTTGTTTAGGATAGGATTTATTTATATCAAGTTCAACTAACACACGGGCAATGGAAGGGCGGGAACCGACAGCAGTAGCTTCGTCAATTTTCAGCGGCTTACCAAACAATCCGCCAAGCCCAAACAAAAATACGAGGTGAAAAAAAAATGAGGGTGCAACCGAGGAAACAAAATCCAGATTGGAATAACAGGCGATTCAACTTCAATATCCAGAGTTGGCGACCACTTCGTCAATTTTATATAGCAATTAAACACCAGATAAGAGCGGTAACAGAACACCCTATAGTAGTCAAGATCATTGGCAAGCTTTATCAAAATATGAGAAGAATCCAAAACCGTGACAGAGAACTCACTTTTCAACTTCAAATTGAAAAAAAAAAATTTGCGGATAGAATCAAGAGGGGGTCTTTTAGAAGGAAAGAAACCAACTAGAAAAAACTGAAAAGGGGCAGCGAGCTTGACTCAACAGGTTTACCAAATATTTGAATTTTTCTTCAAATTCAAATATAGACCATTATATTTAGAAATAATTTTGTAACGCTCCATCATACGGCCAACATTGAATCTTTTGAATCATAGTTCATTTATTTAATATTTAAGTGCCTTGCAAGCCTTGGAATCAAATGATCATAGGTTCTTTGGATGTAAAAAAAAAAGGTTCTTTGGATGTGTTCTTTGAACTACTCGATTTGACTATTAACATAAAATATTTTACGACTTTGATTATTCAATTAATATGCTAAAATTTTTAATAATGTTTTGTGTATTATATTAGGGCTTATTTGGACTCTGATTGAATCAGCAGGTTTACCATTGGTGTTATTGGTCCATCAATTTAATATAAAATTATCTCTGATCAAAATTTATATTCGAATGTTCTATTCAAATTTTTTCCCAAGGCAATTGAGGTGCATATGTATTAATCAACTGTGGGCAAAATTTATAAAAATAAACATTAATTACAATTATTGCTATGAAGAAGATAATTAATTAACAAAAAAAGTTTAGTACATATTAATTATATTTTTTAATATGTATTATGGTTCTGCAATATTTAGCATCCATCATATATCTTCATGCAAATAAAACAACGCAAAAATGTTTGACTTTTGTGGGATGAAAAAAATTAAATCACATTTCTTAAGTAAAAATATGATTATGAGAATAAAAAAAGGAGAAAATATGATTTTAACCAATTTTTTTTAAAAAAAATTATTTAATCATATATTCCTGATTTGAAGGGCTAATATTTAAGGAATATTAGCACTCTCAACCACCCATTTGCAAGCCAAAAATAATGTACCATAAGCCAAATATGCTCACTAGCATTATAGGAGTGAAGGAGCCTAACATGAACAAGCTAGCTTCTGATTTAGCTTGATTCATTAATTATTGAACTGAACACAACCAAGTTGCAAGTCACTATGATTTATGATTTGTTTGGGACAACTTTTTTATTGTTTTCTAAAACAGCTTTTTAGTATAAAAATTTCTTAAAAGCAGCCAAAAAGCAGTGGTAAAAAATAATCTCAAACGAAGCCTTAGACAATATAATAATTAAAAAACTCTTGCATCTCTTCAATATCATCATAAAACATATCACAAGAAAGGCCTTATAACCTAAAAACCAAAAAATAAAAATAAAAAATAAAAAATAAAATCAAAAGTTTTTCAAACATAAAAAAACTTCAAGCAGCTAAGCCTCTCAACCACCAACTGATCCTCTGGAATCTTTTATAGCAGCACACATTAATACTAAGGTTTCGTTTGGGATGACTTTTTTATTGTTTCTTAAAGCAGCTATTTAGTACAAAATTTTTAACATTTGTACTAAAAAGCTGCTTTAAAAAGCAGTAAAAAAAATCATCTCAAACTAAACCTAAATATGCTAAATTTAGCAGCGATTTAAACATCCACCATTTTTTCGTCGGAGCTTTCAAAGCTCTGAACCTCGAGGACTTCCATGATGCTTTCGAGGGTCGGCCGCCACCTCTTCGCTTCTTTCAACGGCGGCCTTTCTGCCATTGTTGCTATCACAGCTTCCAACTTCAAAAGCTCAGGCTTCTTCTCCATTTGCTGCATCAACAACTCTAATTCAGCTCTTGTCAAAACTACTCTAACCTGGAACAGTACTCTCTTATCTATTTTCTTTGCTTGAGATCTCTCCATGCAATTTCCCATATTCTACCAATTTTGTGAAGAGGAAAGAGATAGCTTTGTTGTTGGGAGAAAGGGAATTCAAACAAGTTTACACTCATAGTGGAAAGGTTGGTGATGAGTATTTAATAACTACTAAAAGGAATAGCTTGTTCTTCTGTTTTTTTTATTATTATTATATAAATTATTTATTTGAAACCCCCAATTATTATTATTATTAAATATATTTTCTAAAATCCTAATATAATTTCATACAATTTTAATATTTTTATTATAGCTATTCATGACATAAGACTATCACTGATTATGATATGATGGTATTTTTAGTCGTTAGATTTACTTTGGGATGAGTAAAATATAAAAAAAATTAATTAATCACTTATAAAAGTACTTATCTCAAAATAATTTTAATGATTAAAAAATATATATTATATTTAATATTTTAAGTCTTATATATTTTTTTATTTAGAAAATAGCTTTTAAGGAATTTAGATAAATAAATTTATCTGTTTTATAATTTATTTATTTTAGGTTTTCAATCAAGAACGTGGTGGGGTTAGTGTTAACAATTTTATTTTAATTTAATTTATTTTAGGTTTTCATTAGGCTCTATGTTTGTTCTTATTAAGCCTACATCCATTCGGTGCTTTGGTGAAGGTGGAAAAAATGCCAAAGGTTTATACTAACTCTTGTGAACAAGTCTACAAGATTAATATCTAAGAGAAATTATTAATACTTGATTAATTAGCTTTTTTTAAATTTTTTTTTCTTTTATCTCTAATGGTGTTTGTTTATTACAATTTTAAAATATAATTGAAATTTGTGAATTAGTATTAGTTTTTTTAATTGTCCTCGAATTTGTACAATTAAACACTAAATTTATTTATTTGTTTTTTAAATTATATAGAGAAGTTGGATGTTAAGTATAATAACAAACCCTAGATCAACTAAGGCTTCAATTGGGACGGCTATCTTATTGCTCTTTAAAGCTATTTTTTAGTATAAAAATTAAAAATTTAGTATTCAAAATTTGCTTTAAGAAGCAGTAAGAAAGACGTCTCAAACCAAGCCTACGACGAATAATAATTTACCTCAAATCAAAGGGCCTTAAATCAAACGGTACTCTTTAATTTCTAATCTAAATGTCTCATATACTATTTTCAATGGACGCAACTATGATGATTTTTTCACTTTCAAATAAATTTATGCATCGTTTGGGACAACTTTTGACCACTGATTTCAAGAAATTTTTATGCTAGAAAGCTACTTTAGAAAGCAATGAAAAAACTGTCCAAAATGAAACATGCTAAATATATATTTTATTGACATGCGTCATAAAATGCAGAGAGTAAAAAAAATTAATGATTGATGTGCCTATGAATTAACACTACCATTAACATATCTTCATGAAATTCTTGGTGTTCATACCAAATTAATTTAAGGAGGAAAATCCCAATTGCTTGATTTGCGGGTGATTTGTCCTTTAAAGATATAGATTGACTAACCTAATCACTATATAGCTTGGGTCCAATTCACCATCATAATTGAAGGCCAGCTCACAACCTTGGCGTGTTCTAGATGCCGATGGAAGAGTGGCCACCTCTCCCCTAAAATTAAGCTTCATTTGGAACAATTTTCATATTATTTTATAAAATAATTTTTTAATTTAAAATTTTTATACTAAAAAATTAGGGGTGTCAATTTCAGGTTACGGGTCGAATTTGGGTCGAACCCGAAACTAACACTGAACTATTG
>NW_021319455.1:1032267-1043161 GCF_001605985.2 Dendrobium catenatum
ATAAACCCTGCATTATTCGGGTTCGGGTCAACCCAACTCATTTTTTACAAACGGATCGATTTTCCAGACCCAAACCCAACCCGCTTCGAGTTCGAGTCAAACCGACCCACCCGTTTAGGCACTTCAGCAGGCAATGGCTGCGGCAACGGCATTCGACGGGTTTACCGGGCAACGTCATCGGCGTTCGGAGCTGTAGTGGCCAGTGGGGCAGCGTCATGGCGTTCCGACAGGCTCGAGCTGGCGCGGCATGAGATGTCACGATGCGACGTGGGCCTGGCCGTCACGCAGGCAAAAGCCGCGGCTCAATGCACGCGGCCACGACTACGCGGGCAAACCGAAGCAACGGAATGGGCAGGCTAGCAGGGAACCCTGGGCAGGCAACATGGGTAAGGGTTTTCCGGGTCAACCCGAATCCCGACCCATTTTTAAAACGGGTTGATTTTTCGGACCCAAACTGACCCGCTTCGGAGTTTGGGTCAACCCAAACCCAAATTTTCATGTCAGACTCGGGTTGGGTTTTCGGTCGGTCCAATATTGACAGGTCTATAAAAAATTATTTCATAAAAACAATAAAAAAGCTCACAAACAAAGAATTAATAACGCTTTAATGAGGTATGATCTTGGGAAAAATTTCAATAAATGAATAAATTTTTTAAAAATTATGGAAAATATAATTTTTCTAATTCCCAAAGAGTTGAATATGTTGAATTAAAACAAGTGAGACATGCATAATTATTTTAATAAAATTTTATTAATAAGTCTTTATAGACTTATATAAAACAAAATTTTAGAATAAATAATGCCTGACATAAAACGAATACAGGGAGGGGTCAATAGCATAATCAACAAAAGAATTAAAAAACAAGATAAATCAAATGTGTTTGAAAATTTTCTATCATATACCTAAATATCATTTTCCTTTAAAATTTTATTAATAAGTCTTTATAGACTTATATAAAACAAAATTTTAGAATAAATAATGCCTGCCATAAAACGAATACAGGGGTCAATAGCATAATCAACAAAAGAATTAAAAAACAAGATAAATCAAATGTGTTTGAAAATTTTCTATCATATACCTAAATATCATTTTCCTTTAGATTGCTTACACTACAATTTATGCTTCGTTTGAGACAACTTTCATATTATTTTATTAAAAAAGTTTTTAGTTCAAAAATTTTTTGAGAAAAAAAATTACATTAAAAAGTGATTTAAAAGCAATATGTAAGTTATCTCAGAGCCTTAGGCTTCGTTTAAAACAGATTTCTTATTATTTCTTAAAACAACCTTTCAGTATAAAAATTAAAAGTATACTAAAAAACTGGTTTAAAAAAACTTCATTTGGGATAACTTTATTATTACTTCTTAAAATAGCTTTCTAATTTAAAAATTAAAATTTTGATATTTAAAAACTATTTCAGGAAACAATAAGAAAATCATCCCAAACAAAATCTTTGAACTAGAAAGCCGATTTAAGAAGCAGGAAGAAAGTCATCTCAAATGAAGCCTAAATCAAAATATCCACTACCATAACTTATATTTACTAACTTGAACTTAAAAAGCATAATATATCAAAAGTATAAAATTATCAAAGATCAACAATGGCACCCCAACTAGTGCTAAAAGTAGTGAAGGAGCAAAAATATAACCATTTATAAAAAAAAATAACTCATAGATCATCATTAAGTTATATGTATTATGGCAGAAATAAATAATTAAATATATTAAGATTGATGTATGATAAAGATTTCGTTTAGCTTTCTTAATAATTTAAAAAGCTACTTTAAAAAACAGCAAGAAAATCATATCAAATAAAGCCAAAATTAGAAAGAATAAATTGAAGAATTATTATAATAGAGGAATTACCATTGCCTTGGTGAGAATAAGATAGTAAATAATAGATTTAGAAAGCTTGGACATGTGTAATATAATATAGAAAATACACCCATAATATGGAAAGATAAAGTTAGCATTGAAAGATTATGGGGGAAGATAGACAAGAAGTGATAAATAAAAGTTCAAAACTCATATTGCAATCAATGAGAATAAATGGAGAAATAATGCTTCTTAAAGTATACAATAAATAAGTAATTAGAATAAAGTTAATGATGATGACTTCGATAATAATGATGGATGACAAAAAGCTGGAATTGGTGGTTGGCAAGCTTTTTAGCTTAGAAGTAGGGGTGTCAATTTCGGCTCATGGGTCAGGTTCAGATCGAACTAAATCTGCTTCGGATCTGGGTCAACCCGACGTGGCCCGAATGAACCGGGGCCGACCAAAAATTGCTAATTTTGGGGTCAAAATGGGTCAATCTTGGGCTTTAGGTCAAAAATGGGTTTTCGGGTCAAACGGGTTGATTTTGGATTTTCAATCAACTCAAAAGCGACCCAATTTTTGAAACAGGTTGATTTGTTGAACCCTAAAATGACCCGTTTTGGGTTCGAGTTCGGGTCCGCGTTGAATCTAACCAAGAATTTTCGTGTTGGATTTTCAAATTGTGTCAAATATTGATACCCCTAATTCGAAGTTCACTTTCAGAAACATTTGACCTAATGCCTAAACAAACAAAAGGAAAATTTTACACGCAGAGATATCACTTAAAAATCAAACTATCAAACTGGCAAACGATGGGGGTGTAAATAGTTTTTTCTTGTTACCTAATTGGGGAAAACAACCTACCACCCATGTAACAATCTAAATCACTAAGCCTGACTACAAAACCAAGTTACAAATTATAAATACTAATTTATTGAGGAATAGCAAATGATCTCCAGCTAGACAAAATTAGGGGTGTCAATTCGGGTCAACGGGTCGGGATCGGGTCAAACCCGGCACTATTCGGGTCAACCCAAACCTAACCCGTTTTTAAAAATGGGTCAGGTTTCCCAAACCCGACCTAATTCAGGTCCGGGTCAACCCGACCCGACACAAATGACCCGAAGTTGACCTAAAATTGCTAATTTTCAAGTCAATCTCAGATTTCCGAGTCAAATATGAGTTTTCGTGTCAATTTCGGATAATTTTCGGGTCATTTTTAGGTTGCTGGGTCAACCCGAACCTGACCAGATTTTTAAAACGAGTTGATTTGTTGAACACTAACCCAACCCGTTTCGGGTCCGGGTTGAACCTAACCCAGATTTTTCCGGGTCAGATTTTAGTAGTGTTTCGAGTCGTGTCAAAAATTGATACCCGGAGACGAAACAACACTCAGTAAGATGGTGTTCTGACAGCTGATAATTGAAGATTTTATAGTTGGTGATCTATCTACTTGAGGCCCAAGCTTCAAACCCTCACACAAAGAGAGAGAGAGTTTGAAAGATATAATAAGATGATTTTTTTGAATATATTACCTTTGCTGAAAAATATCATTAGAAATGCATCGTCGTGAGTTCACAGCTGATGGAAGAAAACATTGTGCATTTGACAGTCATCAATTTTTGGCCTGCAAGTTCCATTTCAAGTTCGCGTCCAGATTTTAATGAATAGATCCATGCTTTTGCCATCTAGAAGCTGTCAGAAAATGTAAGCTATCTCACAGATAACCAAAACAGATCTCAACTAATATAAAAGTACTTACTGTAATCACCAGTAGTGAAATACAAATATGGTCCATACGAGATTACATCACTGGAATTCTAATTAGATTTCATATAACATCAAACCTTTGTCATGCAGGTTTAAAAAAGATGACCCCAAGTTAGATTTAGTATATAATTTACCATCAGGTTTCAGGTCCATACGATAAGAGCATAAAGTACCAGCAGAAAGCATGGAGAAGAACATGAGGTGTTGAAGAGGAACAATTATTAGGTCCTCTGACCGGACGTAGAGCTACGTCCGGTCAGAGCTAAAATCGCGCCAAAAAACGAGAAATACCGAGCAATACCAAACAATAACGAGGAATATCATCATGTGAAGATCCAATACAGAGTTATACCGAGCAATACCGAGTTTTTTCTAGGAAAAACTCGATATTTTTTTGTATAACTCGGTATTGCTCGGTATAACTCGGTATAACTCGGTATTGGTCTTCACAGAGCGGTATTCCTCGTTATTACCAAATAATACCTAGCAATACCGAGCAAATACCGAGTTTTTTGGCGGGATTTTAGTGCCGACCAGACGTTCCTCTACGTTCAGTCGGAGGACCTAATAATTGTTCGTTGAAGAGGGGAACTTTAAGACAATCTTTGCCTCTTCTTGGCAAGATTTTCAAAGAGCCCTTGGACATCTGCAGATGTGATTGGTTTAGTTGTGTCAACAGATTCCTGCACAGTTAAAATGCTGAACGTTAAACTAACAATCTGATAGGAAGTACTTGAGTTCTCAAGTAACCTAAGGGAAATACTTGAGTTCACAAGCAAACCTAATCATAATTGGTGAAAAAACAGTGAGAAAAACTGCTGATTACAGCAGAAAACAGCAATGGTACAACAAGTGTCTTGGGAAAACAGAAGAAAACTGAGAGAACGAAGAATTCCACCAGTAGATGCAGGAAAACAACAAACGATACAAGTTTCTTCAATTCCAGAGGAAGAAACAGTTCTCCAAATCTCTAGCCAAGCCTAGAGCCCAAAGGAATCAAACCTAGATCATAAATCTGTTTTCAAATTTAAGATAACCATCCCCCCCTCCTTGTTTTTCTTGGGCCGGCAGAAACAGACCAGAATCGGTCCAGGTTGGGTCGGTTCAGGTCCAACACAATCCATCAGGTCAAGTTCAACAGGTCTAAGTTCAACTATAAGTAGATTTTCTATTTAAATTAAAGCAATCACAAAACTATTGACTCTAAAAAGTGAACCTGGATTCGCATATAAAGTTCGATCTGCAAGGATCAAAATTAAGGTATCTTACAAAAAGAGTAATGCTACACTTGCCACATAAAACGCTTCTAAAGTGAAACATGGCCCAATCAGCGTTTAGCTAAGGAAAGCCAAAAAGAAGTCCAATCACCACTTCTCATAAAACACATCAACATTTTAGGAAAATTGTTTGGGAATGGCTTTATGATAAGTCAATGATATTTCACGAGAAATGTGATGCAGCAGAATGTTGCTTCCTGATAAAATGCAAACCATAGCAGAAATTCATGAGGTGCTTCACCCTTTGGCCCCAAAAAGTGGTATTTCTGAAGGGCTGCCTAACGGCTTATGATCCTAATCAAATATTTGAAACTCTGATAATGCACTCGCAGTGTCATAGGTACCTCTACATTCTCTCAAAAACTATAGATGGATTTCACACCTGATCCATCAGTCTAGCATGTATCATCATTAGCATTACTCCAACTATGTAGGATTAGCATTCAAGTGGTATATCTTAAAATTTAAAAGCTTCCAAAAGAGAAATGGAATATTACTAATTTTGGCAGATAGGATATGGCAGAATACTGTACCAGTAGTATTAAATATTCTTGATTTATGTCATTTTACCATTAATGTCGGTACATTTTTACATACCTAAACATAAAACTGCAAGATTGTTTTGTTCAAATATGCATGTGTGCTGAAATTTATTCATGTTGATTTGCATGAGCATCAACATAAGCATGAATATAATATGTGCATATAAATTAGCAAAAATAGTATAATATATTATAAATTGATCCCATAAAATGATAGGGTTAGCTCTAAAGAATATGCATTAATGTAAAGTTTAAGTCCAGAAGAGATCTTTATTAAGATATAATTAGTTATGGTGCATGTTGCACTAGCTTGATAAATAAAACTTTTCAATTGATTTTTAAACATAAGAGGGTCTCAAATAATTGTAGAAGAAATGTTTTAGTACAAAAGTGACATTCACAATTATGCTAATTATAAAGGAATCAAAATTACAAATATACAACAAATCTATGGAAGAAAGCACAAAAAAATTGATATTAAAAGATATATATCACCTCTAAGAATCAATTTATTTTCACCCAAAACAACATTAACAACAACAACATCAAGCTTTTATCCTACTATGTGGGGTCGGCTACATGAATCTTTTTTCTTCATTGTGTCATGTTAAGAGTTAAATTTTCATTTAAATCTAATAAAAAGGTCATCTCTAATATTTACTAAACAAGTCTTTTTAGGTCTACTTCTACCTTTCTTAACATAAGTCAAATCTAATATATCTACTTTACTAATCTGGTCATCAGAAGGCCTTCGTTTTATATTACCAAACCATATAAGACGACTCTATATAATATTATCTTCCACTGGAGCTACTCCAACCTTTTCACGTATATGCTCATTTTGTATCATGTTTCTAATAGTAAAGCCACTCATCCACTTGAGTATCCTCATCTCTACAACACTTAACTTAATATTATGCTTCTCTTTAAATGGCCAAAATTCTGCACCATAAAGCATTGCAAGTCTAACTATCATCGTATAGAATTTTCCCTTAAGTTTGAGGAGAACTTTTTTATCACACAACAAGCCCGATGCATTCCTCCATTTCAACCATCCAACTTGAATTTTACTAATAATAGCCCTATCTATTTCACCATCACTCTGAACAATAGACCCAAGATATCGAAAATGTGTACTCTAATTAATGACGATCACCCAAAATCACATTCCCCCCACTACATCTATTATTACTAAAATTACACTCAATATATTTAGTTTTAGATCTACTCAAACAAAAGCCTTTAGACTTTAAGGTTGATCTCCATAATTCAAGTTTATCTTCAACTCCCTGTTTAGTCTTATCAACAAGAAGAATATCATCAGCAAAAAGCACACACCAAGGTACAACCCCTTGCAAATGTCTAATGAGAACATTTATGACTAAAGCAAAAAAGATATGGGCTTAAGGATGATCCTTGATGTAATCCAACTGAAATAGGAATATACTTGGTCAAACCATCTTGTGTTTGAACACAAATAACAGCTCTTTCATACATATCATTAATGGCTTGAATATAAGCATTATTAACCCCTTTCTTTTCTAAAACTCTCCATAGCACTTCTCTTACAACTTTATCATGTGTTTTCTCTAAATCAATAAATATCATATGAAAATCCTCCTTATTCTCTCTACACTTCTCCATCAAACCTCTCAATAAATGTATAGCTTCCATAGTATACCTACCCGACATGAATCGAAATTGATTTTGAGAAACATTAGTATCACGCCGCAACATATGCTCCATAACTCTCTCCCATAGTTTTAAAGTATGACACATTAACTCAATTCATCTATAATTTGTACAATCTTGTTCATCATATTATTCTTAAAAATAGGAATCAATACACTCATTTTTCACTCATCTGACATATTTTATCTTTAACGAAGCTACAATGGCTGCCAAAGACACTTTACAAAGTGCCTTGATATCTCTTAAATAGAAGGGCTCAAAACGAGCTCATTAATGCAAGCTGCCGACATTATCATCCAAAACGATACTAATATCGTCATGTATGATCAGTACAATTTAAGCCCAATCAGCCGGGACGATTTGAGACGATCATAAGAAATTTGTTCATATCGTCCAGGACGATAATATATCGTCTGGACGATCAGTATAAATCATGGAATATCATCCTGAACATCGCCCTGAAAAACAGTTATCCGATGTCCAATCGTCCAGCATATCGTTCTGGGTGATTTTTCGATCGTCCAGGACGATTTGACCGTGAAATCAAGTCATAATTGCTTTCCTTAAATTCCAAAGAAATTTTGGAAAAATTGTCCTGGATCATCCTGGACGATATTTTATAGTCCTGGACGATCCACCGGGACGATATCCAAAAATAAGTAATTCTTAAATAGATCTGGCGGCAGATTATTTCTATTTTGAGCCTATCGTCCTGGTCGATACAAAATCGTCCAGGACAATGTATTTTGCATAATGACGGCTGCTTTAATGAGGATGCCCTAATTAGGGTTTCTGCTTTTGAACAAATCGTCCCGGACGATGTTACCAAAAACATTAAACTCTAAGGAACAGTCAGAAAATCTTCCAAGTTACAAAGCATCATGAGTCACACCAAATACAATAGACTCAAGAAAGGAAAAAGTGTACAAACTGACTCAGACCTAGTCTACCAAATCTTGAGCTGGTTCCAAATTGCAGTCTAATCGTGTGGACCTGAAATGACAGTAGATAAGGCAGTCGTAGAGAAATAAGAGTGTTTGTTATCATCAAAATCATAAACCATGAAAACAGATCCGCAACAATCTCCTCCCAGACTCGTCCTGGTAACGCCAATGGCTGCAATAACCCCCCTGGTGACATAGCTAAATACTTATTTATTTGGCAAATCTCGCACCTGGATACCATCTCTTCCACATCTCTATGCATACCTTTCCAATACAGCTCTGCCGCTAGTCTCCTATAAGTTTTTAGCACTCCTGAATGACCTTCCACTCCAGTTCCATGGAACTCCTGGAGCAATTGTGGGATGTGTACTGACATTCTGGGCAACACAAACCTTCCCTGATACAACAATCTCTCCCCCTCCAACGAGTACCTTGGATGGCCTCCCTCTTCCTTCAGTAAGTCACCTCTGATCTTGCTTAATTTCTCGTCTTTGGCACTCTCCTCCTTTATGGCTTCCCAATCTAACATCATTGGGACTGACACAGCCACTGTCTGCAGCTCCCCCATGCACCTGGACAAGGCATCTGCTGCCTTATTTTCTACCCCTGGCTTGTACTAAATCTCAAAATCATACCCGAGCAGTTTGGATAGCCACCTCAGATGCTCCTCTGTCACCATGCGCTGCTCCAGCAAATATTTCAAGCTCCGTTGGTCGGTTCTGACGATGAAATGTCTTCCGAGTAAGTAGGGCCGCCACTTCTAGATGGCCAAAACAATTTCCATCAACTCCCTCTCATAGACAGATTTCAATTGAGCTCTGGCAGTCAACACCTGACTAAAATATGCAATGGAACTGTGACTCTGCATCAGCACTGCTCCTGGTCCGTATCCCGATGCATCTATCTCCACTATAAAGACCTGAGTAAAATCTGGTAAAGCTAAAGACCGGGACTGTGGTCATAGCTTTCTTCAACTTCTCGAATGTTGTCGTAGCTGCCTCCCCCCATAAGAATCCATCTTTCTTCAACTGCTCAGTGAGTGGTCAAGCTATAGTGTTGTATCCCTTTACAAATCTTCTGTAGTAACCTATAAGCCCTAGAAATCCCCTCAGCTCCTTTGAATTTTTGGGCAGTGGCCACTTAAGCATGACCTCAATCTTGGACTGATCTGCTGCTACCCCTTCCTTGGATACCACATGCCCCAAGTATTCCACACTAGCTTGTGCGAAGCAGCACTTCTTCAAGTTAGCCCTCAACTGGTGCTCCTGGAGAACCTCTAACACCTTCTTTAAGTGTCCCCAATGCTCCTCCTCTGTTCTGCTATATACTAAGATTTCATCGAAGAATACCAACACAAATTGTCTGAGGTACTTATTCAAGAGAGCCGGGAATGTAGCTGGGGCATTGGTAAGACCAAAGGGCATCACTAGGAACTCATAGTGACCCTCATGAGTTCTAAAGGCGGTCTTGGGCACATCTTCTTTCTTCATTCGTATCTGGTGATATCCTGATTTCAAGTCGATCTTGCTAAAAATCATTGTTCCACTCAACTCATCTAGAAGCTCATCAATCACTGGTATGGGAAACTTATCAGGTACAGTTTCCTTGTTGTGTGCGTTGTAGTCTACACATAAGCGCCAGCTGCCATCCTTTTTCTTCACCAATAGAACAGGACTAGAGAATAGGCTAGTGTTGGGCCTGATAATCCCTGCTTCCAGCATTTCTCTGATCAACTTTTCTATTTCATCCTTCTAAAACTGAGGGTAACGATATGGTCGTACACTAACAGGTGACACTCCCTCCCTTAATGTGATGGCATGCTCCTGCTTCCTGGAGGTGACAACCCTAGAGGTGGTTGAAAAACCTCCTCAAATTCCTGGATCAAGGGCTGCACAGAGAGGGGTATGTCCCCCCTTCCTCCACACTCACTCCTAATCGGTGTAATTCCACGAAGTAGCCTTCCCCCTCCTCTTGAATTGTCTTGTTTAGGGCTTTAAGAGAAACCCCTGCTTTGGTCAGCCCTGCATCCCCTTGAATCACCCTCTTCCTTCCATCCTTTATCAACTCCATCCGTAGAGTGCCCCAATTTACTTTGGTTTCCCCCAATGTCTGCAACCACTTCATCCCTAGAATGACATCCGTACTCCCCAAATTCTAGGGGAAGGAAGTCTTCCTTCACTTGTATGCCTTGGATCTTCAGCACCACCCCCCTGCAGACTCCTCTTCTCATAGCCTCCAGTATCTAACTTCATCCCCAGCAGCTCCACAATCTGGGTGAAAATGAAATTGTGGGTTGCCCCCTATCAATCAACACCACGACTCCACAGTCAGATATCTCTCCCTTTACCTTCATAGTGTGACTCGGAGTGAATCCCACTACGGAGTTGAGAGAGACTTCTGCCACATCCAGATGCATCTTTTTCTCCTCCACCTCAGAATCACTTCCCCCTCATTCTTCGTCTTCCTCGTCTTCACAAACAAGGAGAACTTGAAGAGTTCGATCCTTGCACTGTGCACTGGCGTGTATTTTTTATCGCATCGGAAGCACAACCCTTTTGTTCTTTTCTCCTGCATTTCCTTCTCAGTGAGCCTCTTGAACTGCCCCCCATTTCCTCCTCCTATGGCTTTTTCCTTCGTTTCTTTCATCCCTCCTGGGGACGCTCTCTTGGGGGCTAGGTGGGTAGTCATCCACCTGTAAGTGCCTCCTGAGCTACTACTACTCCTAGCTCCCTTCTCCAGGTTCTTTTAATTTTCAACCAACTGTGCAAGTTTCATGGCCTCCCCCAGGTCCCTGGGCATCAGGACCTTCACCGCTGCTCGAACCTCAGCCTTTAACCCCTTCATAAAATT
>NW_021319455.1:1043339-1056757 GCF_001605985.2 Dendrobium catenatum
AGGCCTTCCCCTACTTCCTTCCACGATTTCCACCTCCTCTTCCTCCCGATGGATTTCAGAGTTGGTGTTCTTCGCTGCTGGCCCTTTTGCATCAGATGCCGCCGATTGGGTTTGAAACTCCAACATCTTTTTCATCATATCTCGTAGATCGGCCACTTGCCCCTCCATGGAAGACATTTGTTCCTTCACGGTCTTCTTGATTTGATTTATCTCTCCTTCAATTCTCTCCTCCAAACCATCCACCTTTTTAGCCGCCATCCAAAGGAACCCTAAATTTTAAGACAAATTTCTGGATCTGAAAAAAAAATCAGCAAAAACCATCTTGCCGTTCAAATTTCAGCCACCGAAAACTGTAAAAATCAGCCCCTGATCGGTCCCAAGATGTGCTCTAATACCAATTTGATAGGAAATACTTGAATGATTTCAAGTATTTCCTATTCACTTCCACAACAAATCGCAATACAAACTGCTGTCCACAGCAAGAAAACAGCCCAAAACAGTGGAAAAAACAGAGAAAAACGGTGAGAAATTTGGAGAAAAGACTTGTATTTTACTAATAGATGCAAGGAAATAGCAAAAGATACAAGGATCCTCTATTCGAGAGGAGGATCGCACTCTCCCAATCTCTAGAATTCAATCTAGAGCCCTAGCCAATAAAGAAGAACAAGAAAAACTCCAAAGCAAATTTCACATAACCCTAATCTATTCTTTTCTCCCTACTTAATGCATACAATTCAAAAATAACACAAAAGGACCAAATATCCCTTGCTTCCACTCCTTTTGGCTCCAAGAAAGTATTTGAATCTCAAGTGGACCCCACTCTTTCCCCCTCCTTTGAGCCTGCCGGCCTCCTCCTGCTGTAAAATAGCTAGACCGGCCCAAGATGCTGGGCGGCCGGCTGGACCGGTCTAACACAACATAAGCATGAATATAATGTGTATATAAATTAGCAAAAATAGTATAATATATTATAAATTGATCCCATAAAACGATAAGGTTAGCTCTAAAGAATATGCATTAATCTAAAGTTTAAGTCCAAAAGAGATCTTTATTAAGATATAATTAGTTATGGTGCATGTTGCACTAGCTTGATAAATAAAACTTTTCAAGTGATTTTTAAACTTAAGAGGGTCTCAAATAATTGTAGAAGAAATGTTTTAGTACAAAAGTGATATTCATAATTATGCTAATTATAAAGGAATCAAAATTATGAATATACAACAAATCTATGGGAGAAAGCAACAAAAAATTGATATTAAAAGATATATATCACCTCTAAGAATCAATTTATTTTCACCCAAATCAACATTAACAACAACAACATCACGCTTTTATCTTATTATGTGGGGCCGGCTACATGAATCTTTTTTCTTCATTGTGTCATGTTAAGAGTTAAATTTTCATTTAAATCTAATAAAAATATCATCTCTAATATTTACTAAACAAGACTTTTTAGGTCTACCTCTACCTTTCTTAACATAAGTCAAATCTAATATATCTACTTTACTAACCTGGTCATCAGAAGACCTCCGTTTTATGTGACCAAACCATCTAAGACGTCTCTATATAATATTATCTTCCACTGGAGCTACTCCAACATTTTCACGTATATGCTCATTTTGTATCATGTCTCTAATAGTAAAGCCACTTATCCACTTGAGTATCCTCATCTCTGCAACACTTAACTTAATATTATGCTTCTCTTTAAATGGCCAAAATTCTACACCATAAAGCATTGCAAGTCTAACTATCATCTTATAGAATTTTCCCTTAAGTTTGAGTGGAACTTTTTTATCACACAACAAGCCCGATGCATTCCTCCAATTCAACCATCCAACTTGAATTTTACTAATAATAGCCCCATCTATTTCACCATCACTCTGAACAATAGACCAAAGATAACGAAAACGTATACTCTTATTAATGAAGATCACCCAAAATCACATTCCCCCTACTAGATCTATTATTACTAAAATTACACTCAATATATTTAGTTTTAGATCTACTCAAACGAAAGCCTTTAGACTTTAAGGTTGATCTCCATAATTCAAGTTTATCTTTAACTCCCTATTTAGTCTTATCAACAAGAAGAATATCATCAGCAAAAAGCACACACCAAGGTACAACCCCTTGCAAATGTCTAATGAGAACATTTATGACTAAAGCAAAAAAGATATGGGCTTAAGGATGATCCTTGATGTAATCCAACTGAAATAGGAATATTTTTGGTCAAACCACCTTGTGTTTGAACACAAGTAACAACTCTTTCATACATATCATTAATGACTTGAATATAAACATTATTAACCGCTTTCTTTTCTAGAACTCTCCATAGCACTTCTCTTAGAACTTTATCATATGTTTTCTCTAAATCAATAAATATCATATGAAGATCCCCCTTATTCTCTATGTACTTCTCCACCAAACCTCTCAATAAATGTATAGCTTCCATAGTAGACCTACCCGACATGAATCGAAATTGATTTTGAGAAACATTAGTATCACGCCGCAACATATGCTCCATAACTCTCTCCCATAGTTTTAAAGTATGACACATTAACTCAATTCATCTATAATTTGTACAATCTTGTTCATCATATTATTCTTAAAAATATGAATCAATACACTCATTCTCCACTCATCTGACATATTTTATCTTTAAAATAAACTTAAAAAATTTTAGTAAGCCAAGAAATTCATTCATCTTTTAAGCATTTCCACACCTCTTTTGGAATATCATCTGGTCTAACAGTTTTTCCATACTTCATTTTTTTTAAAGCCTCTCTAACTCCAATTTACTAATACGCCAATAAAAAATATATATTTATTTTCATTTAGGGCGCTAAGGTCACTAAAGTCAATTGCAATCTCATAATCTTCATTGAAAATTTTAGAAAAATATCTCATCCATTTTTGTTGAATATCTTCTTCTAATAAAAACAATTTTTGATCTTCATCCTTAATACACTTCACTTGAACTAAATCCTTACTGCTATTATCTTTTTGTTTGGCTAATTGAATAGCACATTAATTGATTTAAAGGAATTAAGGAAAAAATATACTAAACATAAGCACAAGTTCTTAAAAATAAATATGATGAATTATTAATTAATATTAGAAGTAACTATGCAGTGATTAAAGAGTCTCCAATCATATTAAGATCATGATTATCAAAAACAAGCCAAGTGCTCTCCTCAAACACTTCTCGCTTAATTTAAGTTGCTCAAATTTTTGAAAGACCTCTTAAACTAATTTTTGTATCTACACAATTATTTCTAGCACCTAATGACATTATCTGAAAATAAAATATTATTTTATACATTAAATATAACTTAAAATCTGAATTATTCTCCACTTGAAAATACTTCGATCCTCCAAATTACTACATTTTTTTTAAAAGACATGGGGTTTAGCTTCTAATTGATTCTTTGTATCCCATGTTGCTTCCTCGTCATATAAATCTCTTAACATGACCTTCATGATTGGCATGCCTTATCCTCCGAGGTTCTTTCCTTATGAATAAGGATATTACGTGATGTTAGGGCACACAAATTGAGTGGTTCGTGTTGACTTATATGAGTTGGATCTGGAATATTCTTGAAATAGACACAATATGCATTATAAATATCGGCTAGAACTATTAGCCAGATAATAATATATGTTCTTAATCCAATCCTCTTCAAATATTCGAATATATCTCAATTTCATTTTTCCTCGTATCTCAAATCTGTAAACTCCTTTAGTCAATGACACTTTCAAAATGATGTGATTACCTTCCTCGTATATCATTTCACTTTTGATATTTGTAGCTTTTATGCCTGCTTTGAGCTGCTAAGAGCCATTTGTGGATCTGCTTGGCCCCTTCGATTGTTCGATTTACAAGTTTGGCTCCCAATAGTTTTCGTTCATAATATCTTCCCAAACTTCTTATCTAATAAAGCTTTGTAGGGTGCCATCTTTATGCTGGTGTGAAAACTATTATTATAAGCAAAGTGAACCAACATGAGGTATTCAAACTCATCCAAGATTAAGTATTAACTATTTTACCTCCAAAATCCACTAAACATGATCTCAATATGTCTTCTAGGATTTATATGGAAACTACCACTCATTCTTAACAGTTTGACTGATTGCTTGTGATAAGGCATGCTAAATCTTAATTTGATGGCTTCTTGTAAACTATATCAAAATCTAGATGACATCTAGTATCTCTATCTACTATACTGGTTAATGGCACTCCATGTAATCTCATGACTTCCTGCAAGAACATTTGAGTTAGGTTTTCTAATAGATCGGACAATTAAATTAACATGAGTGTTGACTTAATCAGACCATGACTATCAACTATATGATGCCATGATCCTTTTTCATTTTAGGTAATCCACAAACAAAATTTATTAGTGCTGTGCTCCCACTTCCATTCCAAAATCTGTATAAAACTTCATCGGTTTTTTATGTTTGACCTTAAGTTCTTAAAATGTTTTTTATACTTCATTGTGGGCCAACTTTTAGGGTTGTAGTGCGTTGATTAATAGGACACAATGGAGAAAAAAGGATTCATGTAGCCGACCCCACGTAGTGGGATAAAGGCTTGATGTTGTTGTTTTGTTGTTGTATTGTGGGCCAACAAAATCTTTGCTTTAAAAATTTAGTGCGTTGATTCCAACAAGATGTATATTGTATTCCATGGTATAGGATTCCATGGATATTTCATTTCTAATCTCTTGTTATTTGTTATGCACAAACCCTTGTGATACATCAACATTTCATAATCATCAATCTTGAAGTCAAACTTCTCTCCTTTATCTACCTTCTCTATAAGCTTCCTTAGCTCAGAACCTTTAGATTGGGCACTTTCCTTAATGTTAATGTTAGTTATACAGGTATTTTTTTGTTCAAGTAAATCAATTATACAGTTAGCAAATTAAAAGATGGGTGCAATTGTAATCTTAGTCATTCCATTTTCTCTGTATGATTCATCTGATAATAATGAGGCAAACCATATTTGTTCAACTTCTGACTCAAACTTAGTGGTTAAATAGTATTTTGAATAGCGTTTAGCAGTGTTGGTCATAATGTTGATCATGATCTTCTCTATTGGAGTATATCAAAATATCACCACCACCACCACATCATCATATCACATGAATTTGAAGTCAGCTTATAAACCCTCAAGTTCAATTTGTTCATGCTAAATGTTGTCAAAGGTGTTAAAAATATTCTATGTAAATCATTTTTTAACGTTTACACATGTTCCATTAAATCTACCCATTTTCTTTTATAATCCTCGAAAATTAATTTTATTATCCCATTTAATGGGTGAAGGTGTTTTTTCCACTCTTTGTTGTACATATGTAAAATAAATTTATGCACATAAAATTGGCATGAGATAACCCTATCATATGCGAACTTTTAGAACTTGTACCCATATTTACCTTAGATCTAACCCACCTTCCAATAAGAAAATAGCAATTCCTCATTTTATTTTCTCCAAAATTCATGCACCTAAAACTAAAAATGCTTTAACTAAATTTAAAATTTTTTAAGGCACCAAAATACCTCTGCCTTGCATTTCAAATAGCCTACAAAATAAGATGAATAGTTTTGCAAGCGAAACAGAACTAGCACATTTTTCATTGAAATTAGAAAAGCAAAGCATAGAAATTACAAGATTGTTCAAACAGTAAATTAACCTACAAGCATTCTTCCTCACAAAGTCTTTTGTGGCTCTAAGAAAACAGCGGCCTGATTTTCTAAGTAAATCAGCAAGAAATTCAATAATATGAATGATAAAGCAAATATTCAAGGAAGTCCTCTGGCAACTTCTAACTGTATAAGGCTTTGAAATTTTCCACTAAGGTTTATCACAACAACATATTTACCGAAAAATTTACTTTGAGGACAGAAAGTAGATGTACTTTGCACACAGGACTTCAATATAGAAAAATACACTAAAAACATTGCACAAAGAAGGCATACCAAAAAAGAATGAAACTCGTTCTTTAAGTCATTGATACCCCTTAGAATTTCAATCTTTTGCACGTGATTCAGCTTATCAAGGAAGTTCATTTCAGCTCCTTCTTCTAGCTGTAATTTCTCCTCCCTCTTCTGCTTTGCCATTTTCTCATATTCCTCAATGGAGTCCTCCTTGTCAATCAAGCAATGAAGACCTTTCTGAATGTAGAAATTAGTGCAAGTAAAACACCTGCAAAGAAAATCTCTCCATTTCTTTGACAGAAACATAGGTTTTTTTTCCATGTCAAATGCTGCAAGAGATAAATCCAATCCAATAATGCATTTAACATTTGAAGTTAAACTGTTGCAGAATGCTTTCACCTCTCCCAACCCATAATTTTCCAATGAGGTTTCTCCAGGTGTTTGAAGCTTATTATCTGACATCTCTTCGGTCTTGGAATGCACGTTTGAAATATTCATCTGGTGTTTATGATTTTTGGATGAGCCTTCTTGTGATTGAACCTTATTATCTGACATCTCTTCATACTTGGAATGCATGTTTGAAATATTCATATAGTCTCCAGAAACACGGTCGGAATTATCAATGTTTTCTAGATCAGTAAAAGCAGAGGCCCCAGTCTCCAGAACTTTTTCTTTACCGGATAAGACTGGTTCATTCTTATTACTCTCTATAGCCCAAATTGAAGAAGGATACAATTTAAGAAATGAACAAGTGAGTGAACAGTCTTGGCAGATGAAATCCTCATATAAAGGCTCTCCTTCCTCATCTCTGGGTATCTATGATACATGATAAGAGTTAAAATAATTTAAATAACGGCTGGTAGACCATGAAAGGTAGACAATACAAACAAATTAAAATAATCAAG
Source organism: Dendrobium catenatum (assembly GCF_001605985.2). Classification (NCBI taxonomy): domain Eukaryota; kingdom Viridiplantae; phylum Streptophyta; class Magnoliopsida; order Asparagales; family Orchidaceae; genus Dendrobium; species Dendrobium catenatum. The sequence goes on from NW_021319455.1 coordinate 1,050,182, forward strand.
GGTCGTCACACGCTACTGGATATCATAACATGTGATGTAAAAAAGAAAAACATTCCACATGTGATGGCAATTTACTGCAAAGCTCAATAGAGAAGTCTCTCAAGGAATTTTCAAGTGATTAAAAAAATGGTTAACATTAAACAAAAACAATTTAAATGTAATCACCGGATAGTAACTTCAACAACAAGAAAGAAAAGATTATTAAGAAAAAAATTACAACAACAACAACAAGAACAACAAGCCTTTATCCCACTATGTGGAGTCTGCTACATAAACCATTTGTCTCCATTGTACCATATTAAGAGCAAATTATCATTTAAATCTAATAAAAAAATGTCATTTATAATACTTTCTAACTAAGTCTTTTTAACTATATCTTTATCTTTCTTGACATAGATCAAATCCAATACATCTACTCTCGTAACCAAATCATCAAAAGGCAGATGTTTTATGTGACCAAATGATCTAAGACGACTCTCTCTAATCTTATCTACCATTGAAGCTACTCCAACCTTTTTCATGTATATGCTCATTTCACATTTTATTTCTAAGAGTAAAGCCACTCATCTGCCTAGGCATTCTCATCTCTGCAACACTTAACTTAATTTTATGCTTTTCTTTTAATGACCAACATTCTGCGCCATAAAGCATTGCAATTCTCACCACCATATTATAAAGTTTTCCCTTAAATTTGAGAGGTACTTTACTATCATATAATAGGCCCGATGCATTCCTCCACTTCAACTATCTAACTTGGATTATGCTAATAATATCTCCATCTATTTCACCATCACTTTGAATAATAGACCTGACTCCTATGATGTCTAAAACGCGTACTCTTTTTAATGACTTTGTCGCCCAAAGTCACCATCCCCCCACTATATCTATTAATACCAAAATTACATTTCATGTATTTGGTTATAGACCTACTCAAACGAAAACATTCAAACTCTAAGGTTGAACTTCATAATTCAAGTTTTCCTTCAACTCCCTCTCTTATCTTATCAACAAGAAGAATATCATCAGCAAATAGCATATACTAGGGTACATTCTTTTGCAAATGTTTAGTAAGAACATCCATGACTAAAGCAAAAAAATAGATGAATAATGAATTAAAATACCTCTTCTGTGGATACAAGACCAAGGTGATTCTCATGAAACCAGTCTTCACATATGCAGCATTGTATCATCTCAACTTGTTCCTGAGTTTCTGGATCTGGATAAGGGCGCATACATACGCAATAGCGACCTTTAAAATTCTGATTGTAAGCATTATCCACATTTTCAGGTTGCTTATTAGGGAAAAGTTTGCAAGAAAACTCCCCAAATTTTGAATTCCCACAGTCACATCTGAACTTTCTCTTTGTCCATAGCTCCACAACCTAATAAAAACAGCAAAGAGACTTAGACAAAATTCAATCCGCAACCAAAATGCTGCAAAGCAATTGAATAAAGATTCCTCAATAGTTTTCGCATTCAAATAAATAAATAAATAAATAGATCGATCCCATACAAAGGGTGTTTTCCTGATTGTCATTGCTTACCAAAAACTTTCATGGCCTTTAAGAAAAGGTGCTATTTATAGATAGATTATTTCTTGATTTCATATGAACATGCTTTTTCAACACTTGCAAAACAATTTTGCTACAAAAAAAGTGTGTAACTTTATACCGAATACTCCTTATTTAATGTAAATGATACCCGAGTTGTATAAACCCCTCAAAAATATATATTAAATGTATGGATTTGAGATTCTAATATTTCTAAAATAGAATTATAAACTGAAATCATGATCAACAGCTTTCCCAGCAAAGCCTCTGAAGATTAGAAAAAAATTTGAAAGAGATTCATCTTTTTAACATGATAATTCCACCGGCCTAATTCCATGAGAAAAGTGCATGATCAACAAAATTGCTCAAATCTCTAATGGCATTAACCTAGGGTTTGCTCAAGTTTCAATCCAACAGCATTACATAATGTTCAAATTGAATTTAAGCTACAGATTGTGCCAAGGAAAATGCATGCACATAAACAGTTTTACAGTTAATAATGGAAACAGGGATTTCATGGAAAGCCTTGAACTGAAACCAAACATTTTCATCATTAAATTATTCCTTATGAACATAGGTGACGTATCCCATATATGAATAAGAGACACACTCATTGAAGGTATTTGAAAAATAGAATCTTATATAGTTACCTAACGATTCACATTTAATTTTGTCTGTCCCACAAAAAGTGAGTTCTGTATTTGCAGTAACACAACATAGGCTTATATCACACAACAAGTAAACTTCTAAAGAAGTCTCAAGTGATCGCTTACTAAAACAAATGTATATTCATTGCTAAACTGTAGTAGAATATAAGCAAAAATTTTGTCCTAGAAACCATTTGGGTAAAAATCAAAACCAGAAACAATAAGGCAGTCAAATGCCAGTGCTTATCTTCTGCAACATTATATCTGTTTCAATCAATCTCGCCATGCGACAAAGCCAAGCACATCCCGAAGCAAAAAACATGAAGAAAATATTGCAAGACAAAGCCTTCCCTCTTACCTCGTGCCCATCATGGCAAGAGAGGATACAGGCAGTGCACACCCCGGCGTTTCCACTTGGAACACAGGTCAAACAAGAGAAGATCGCCTGCCTCTTCATGTAACCATTATCATATGTGCACTCCTTCCCCTCGTCGCCTCCCAGCACCAAATCCGCCTCCTAGGGTTTCCAACCAGCAAGTTTATCCAATTAATCCCAACAAAAAATAAAACTAAACCAGCAAATATCAAAAACTCCACCACAAACACAATTACAGAACCAACACACGATTTCCACTCACCAGCTCCTCCGCCTCTATTCCCTCAATGTACTCCTCGATCGTCACCGTCTGCTCGATCTCGTCCTCGAAGGTCTCCGCCATCTCGAAAGTAAAACCCTAGCTCCAGGAAAGGGCGAGAAAGCTGAGAGAGAAACCCTATATACCGATAAATGGGTGCGCAGCTGAGGCTGTAGAGGTTCTAGGGCACGGAGAGAACTAGAAATGGAGGAAGGAATTGAATAGAAGAGTGAGTGAGAGAGCGGGACGGAGAGATCACACGAAGGTTTTGGATCAGGGAAGAGGGTCTGGTCTCTGAGGCTCGAGTTCGGTTACTTAAAAAAGAAGAGGCTTTTGTGTCCGAATCTTTTCCCGCCACCCCATTTTTTTTGGGAGCATTTTGAGCGCGTGAGAAAAAATTTTGTGTATTGATAGATTATTAATTTACATAATTCTTTTTGGCTTATTGGTTTAGAGCTTAGGCTTCAACTAAGAGGTCCAGAATTCGTGTCTATGTATATAAGTTGTGTGTGAGTTTGCATGACCTAAATGTCCCAAAAAAAATAGATTATTAATTTCATTTATTGTTTAAATGGGATCAAATCAAAATTATGAGAGGTTTAAGATTTAAGATTATTTTTAAATTAGTTTAAATTGCATAATAATGATATTATATGTATAGTATAAGAGAATTATGTTGTGAAATATAAATTATATGTGAAGAATAACTTCTAAATTCCACTTCGTCCAATAATTCAATGAAAATTTTTAATATTGTTCAAAATGATATAATAACTAAATATTCTCTCAATAAATTTCATTTTATTAAAATGGATTAAGGCTTTATTGGGATGACTTGCTTACTTTTTTGTAAAGCTATATATTTTAGTGCAAAAATTTCTTGAAAACAGAGAAAAATAAGTGATATAAAGCTATCCCAAAAAATCTTTTTGAATAAACTATTTCAAATCTACTCAAAATCTTCATGAAGAAGCATTTTATTAGGTCAACATCAAAACTCACAAAGAAACTACTTCAACTCCACTCCAAAATCTTTAAATGTCATGGTGTTGCTAAAGAGTTTGGGAAATTATAGATGAACACCAAAAAGAGCACACAAGTAACACAACAATTGCCTCTTCATTATCATGGAAATATATTAAAATAATGTTATTTATCTCGCATTTTGTAGTGCTAGATCGCGCCAATCCGCTAGTCTGAGATAGTACCTTGGAGTTGATTTTAGGATGCACTGTCAGATTATGATTAGTATGGCAAAGTAGATCCTAACAACAATTGCTTTTAAGGGGTTAAACTTAAATTAATAAATATTTTCTAACTACCCTATTTTTTTTAAAAAGAATTTAAAATGAAAATCTAAAATTCTATTTGAACTTACTACCTACGACGTTGGCCTGTGGGCGGAGCGGCACTAGAATTCGCTGCTACATCTTTTAATTATCTATTCTATAATAATTTTGGATTCAGCATACAATACTACAACGTTAAATGGTGGTGTTTCGATGCTACATATTAATATATATATATATATATATATATATAATGTAAATGGATCAAGCTTATGCAACCACATAATCTAACATACCAATCATAAAAATGCACTATTTAAATCGTGTAGGTGCATTATGTAAACGTATCAACAAAAGGATCATGCATATCATGCAAATACATTAATTATCATGTAAATGCATTATGCTTGTCATACAAATTCACTGTGCGTCATATATGCATATGTATCATATGAATCCTCTAAGTGCATTATGTCAATCATGCAAATACATCATGTCAATCATACAACAATCATATAAATGTATAATGCATCATGCAAATCATATAAATGCATTGCTCAAATCATGAAGTGCGCAATTATACAATCATACAAACAACATCAAATAACAATACAAATGCACATACAAATGTGTAACTGAGAAAATGCACCAAAGAGCGTATGACACAAGCATGACGTCCAAGAATGTTGCATGGGCTATAAAAAAGATAAGTAAATTCTAGGAATATTGAAACGTGCACATCCTACTTGGAAATGAAATATGAAATATCCGCATAGGTCTGAACGAGCGTGACATATGTATGCACTTAACGTATGAGGATCCTGGGCGGACTAATAAAAATAATAATTTAGTTTTAAATCTATCACTTTGAAAAGTGTACAAACATATCATACGAATACAGTAACATGCATAATGCCATCTAAAACTAATTTTAAAAAACCTACATGAGCCACGACAGACGTAACATGTGTATGCACATAACATCTAAGAATGTTGCGTAGATTAATAAAATAAATTAATTAATTTTAAATCTACGCTTTGAAAAGTGTACAAACATATTGTGCGAATACGCTAATATGCATAATGCCATTTAAAATGAAAATTTGAAATCTCCGCATAAGCCCCGACAAGTGTAGTAAATATGCAAGTGTGATCTTTGATGATGTTGCGCGGACTCATAAGTGATGAGTTTTAAAGCGTGAAAATATACATCATGCAAGTACACAAAATGGCACTCGCATTATTTAAAATGAAACTTAAATGACCCGCATGTGCTCCGAGAAGTGTGTTACGCTCCTAAACCCTTGCTTGAAAAAGTTGTGCAAGTCAAAAGTGAACTTAAGTTTAAGTTTGATCCTCCTTTTTTAATAGACCGGAGTTAACACGACTTGAATCACTAAACAAATGCACGGTCGTAATGTCGACTTGAGTATTTGATTTTATACGTTCATATTACGCCTTCAAAGCCTCATATAAAAAATGTTCACTATTAAAAACATATTATCCGGATTAACACTCGTTGAATTAACTAGAGTATTTGACTTTATACATTCACATTAGGCCTTCAAAGTCAATTATAAGAAACGTTGACTACTAAAAACATACACTTTCAAGATTGTCGCTCATTATATCAACCGAGATATTTGATTTCATACGCTCACATTATACCTTCAGGGTCTGTTATAAAGAAAATCCACTCATCAAAATACACACTCTCAGTTCTGATAACTATACGCCAACTCCAAAAATTAGGAGTTAAACTCAATCCTCTATTGGCAAGCTAATCTCAACCGGATGAGATCATGCTTTTTTAAATGCCTCCAAAATTGTAATAAATACAAATATTTGAAATAACATTAACATCACCCTAATAATTACCATGTTAAAAGTTAATATCAACCAAAGGGGTCTCTATGTTTTAAATACCCCAAAATCTCAAAACTATTCATGAAGTGGTACTAATTCTAATAAAAATTCAAAACTAAAAATCCCTAAAATTTAAAATATTCAAGATAAAATATATTACCTAATAACCTTAAGGAAATTCATCCACCCTCCGCAACAGTTTATCGAGGTGGATAAATTTGAAAATCACTTCAGCTCATAAAGAGTAAATGTCCAGTAAAGAATATCACAAGGATTCATACTCAAATTATTTCTTGCTAGTAAGGACGTGGCACATATTATCCAACCAGTAATATCATTGTCAAATATCACCACAGGTAAATGATTATGACAGGGTCCCTCTAACTGGGTGGTTTTTCCACCAAATGGTACTACTAAATTACATTCACCTCCATAGCTCGTATATTCCCCAATGGCTCTAAATCCTTGAATAATGAATCAATAGGGTATAATTGATAAGGTACAAAGCCCTTTATTAGCTAAGGTGAACTCAAATATGTTCATTTAAGCAAACATTTATCCCAAGTCTATAAGATACTCTTGTATGAAG
>NW_021319455.1:1057031-1087737 GCF_001605985.2 Dendrobium catenatum
GATTTGATTACTGAGGCGTATTGATTTATCGATGTTTTTACCGCTGTATTGATTATTGACTATTGATTTCCGTACTGCATTGACTACTGATTTGATTTCCGCTGTGCAGACTTGATTTCATTGACTATGGATTTCCGCATTGCATAGACTCATTGACCATTGATTGACTTGATTTGATTGACCTGCATATTGATAGCATCGCCGTGCTTTGATTTCAGTTGTAGGCTTTGGTGACCTGCTGGGCTTTGTAAGCTCATTATATGTGGTTAAAATTTTTAGATCCGAGCAAGGCAACTGGAATGGAGTTCGATCAGAATGTCAGACGAATCCTTTCACTATTGATATCTGGGGCATCACAAAGTAATATTGAGCATGTGATATGGTTTACTGATTGGATACTAACATAAAATGATTGAATCTCATGTGTATATTGATTTGATTGTACTGCATTGTTATAGATTCCAACAATTTTCTTATATGCTTATGGTTTAACAATTTATACGATTTTGTTACTGCTACGACATATGATTTGAGAAGGATTGTTTCCTGCTTAATTGATTCTTCCTCCATGTTGCTTTTTAATTTACTAGTTTATTGGGTTATTTATTTTATTATTTCTATACTACACAATTTTATCGGCTTTTATATCGTATTATTTTATTATTTTTATAAATTTTAATGTTAATGCATGTGTTTACGATTTCTGCACAGATTCATAATCATACGAACTGCCTTTATGGTGCTTTGAGTTCAATTATAGGATTTATTGATCTAATGGGCTTTTTTATATCATTATATTTGGTTTAAATGACTTTGAGATAAAAGAATTCTTCTTAATTTGATTCAGTTGCATTACATATTCACCATGCATATAATATGGCGAGAAAAATAAGACTTCATAGTCTATGAAGCACATTTTGTTGATATACATGTATACAAAGAAATGTCAAACTCAAATAAATTTAATATATCATAAATCATAATAGTATTTCAAACAATGACACACGTTCATACATTTGGAATGCATGCTTAATGATTCTTTTAATGATTAGTTTAGGATTTAGATTAGGCATGGAAGTTTGATCATGGTTTTAACGATTATTTTAATGATTAATTTAGCCATCAAGTCCATAGTAAAGGAAGACCATCAAATCTAAGTAACATTGTTCATATGCAAATATTTCCAATAGCAACTCAATGCATTTCGTTCCAAAGGCTTTAAAATAGCATTTACAGATTGTCTTATGCATGTATCATAAGTGAATTCTGATAGACATTTTGAATTGCAATAAATGAAAAAGCAAGGGGTATTTCAGGTCGGTGGGCTACGGAGGTCGAAAAGATCGTGGCTAGGTGATGGAGGGTTGAAAAGATCGTGGCTAGGTGATGGAGGGTTGAAAAGATCGTGGCTAGGTGACGGTGGTCGAGGAGATCGTAGTCGGGTGACGGTGGTCAGAAAGATCGTAGTCTGAAGATTGTAGTAATGGGCGATAGAGGTCGAAAAGATCATAGTTGGGCGACGGTGGTCGAAAGGACCGTTGGTGATCAAGTGAAAGTCCAGCGACTGTTAGTGGCCGGGCGGTGGTCGAGAATGAGTCTGATGGCAAGAAAACTCTCTAATATATTTTCTTTTCCTCTCTTCCTTCCCTCCCACTCCTCTCTCGTGAAGAATGATGGGTCTAATTATAGTTTTCTGATAGTGGCACAATAGTAAATATGAAGAATATTAAGGGTACGTTGGGAGTGTTTTGAATAGACAGTTGATGTTGATTCCCTTGATTATATGCTATTTATCTAGTATTTAGGTGCCTTAAGGATGTCAGAATTCATCGATCTTAGGCTCGTTGGGTTCGTCTCGTCAAGCTGCTCGATCGATTCGATTATAAGCATGCCACATTTGGAGATTATTTGGTTATCCAATTTATGTTTTTAACCCTCTAAATGTGCTTTGGGCCCTCAATTTAGACCCATTTGGGCTCAGATTTTGATCGAAATTTGGTGTCGTTAGTTTCGTCTTTCCGAGACGTTCAGTTCATTATAATTTTGTTTCAATCGGAGTTTAGATTGCCCCGTTTTTTTTTTTTTTTTGGGAATTTTTAATGTGAATTTGTCTCGAGATTCATGCTTGATCAAGATAATTTTCTAATGATATATCAATAATTAATTAGTGTAATTTAAATTTCAAATTAACATCTCAAGTATTATTGATTAGAATTGCTCTCACTCTCTCTAATTAAGTATTTTATTATTCATAAATAGCTCTCATTTGCTATTAAAGAAAATATCTTTAATATAGTTTATTTAATGAAATCTCTCATGAATGCAAAAACTTACACTTACTATACTTTCTCTGTCTAATACCTATTAAACTAGATAATTCGCTAATTAAATTGAATTTATAATACTATTTTCTTTATTATCATATTTAATTTGATATTTACTATATAATTAATTTTCTTAATTAAAATCTATATTTTATTTAACTCTCATAATTTCTCATTTTAATCACCAATTTATCTTATTTTATTATTAATTTCTTTTTTTAAAAAAAAATTTATTCTCTCTTTAATTAATTACTTTAAGTATATTCTATGTCATTTATCCTTAGTTCATAAATTCATTATTCTTCAAAATATAATTTATTATAATACATAAATTTAATTTATCTCATTTAATTTAGAATCTCATATCTAACAGAAATTCATAGTAAATTTCCTTAAAAGTATTTACTAATTTATTCTCTAAAAGTTCATAAATTTTAAGGAGTTAGATTAAATCTTAGGTTTAGTTTAGAAAATTTATCAACATCTTAATTGAATAGTTTCTAATCGTTTATAATGTTATTTAAAAATACATTATAATAAATTATTTTTATTTACTATTTATAAAATATATCCCTCTTTTGAAATGATAATCATACATTTCCAACAAGAGTGTTGAACTTTGCCCCTCACTTCCACACTCTCTACTCAAGCCATATCCCTTGATTGCTGCTCAAACCTTCGACCACCTCCTCTTCTCCCTCGAATATATATATATATATATATATTGTGCTAAAAAATTGCTTTAAGAAACTGTAAGAAAGTCGTCATAAATGAAGCCTAAGTTTTCTAAATTAGTAATACAATAATTCAATCCTATATAAGTAAGTTTCAATGTTATAAATATATGATAGTAATACAAATGAAAATAAAATTTCAATGATAATATAAATAATATTTTGAAAATTCAAAAAAAAGAATAATCATGCAATAATTAATATCAAGGAAATATGTAATGTAATGCATAGTAAAGGAAAAAAATATATATACACTAAGGTACAACAAACAAGATACTAAGCTAACCACACAAAACTCTCCATAATAACTCAAATTAGCCATTCCAAACCGAAACCCTAGGCTATGTTGGCTAGCTCTGCAGTGTCGGGGCTCGATTCGTTCATTAACTCGGCCTTGCCGTCCGCCTTTCTGCGCGTAATGCGATGTCAGACGTGAGCCCCACCCATCCTGCTAGTCTGCTAGTCCACCCGAACGCGATTACCTGCAGCCTACGTGTAACCCATATAACTTACATTGCTTTAGAAGTCCAATAACTATTCTAATAATTATTTTAATGATTAAGTCACTAAGCCCATCATATGGGAAGAACTACCGAGTTTAACCTACATTGCTCTTACAAGCAAATATGTCCAATAACAACACAATATACTTCATTCTAAAGCATTAAAGGGTATTTTTAACCTTTTCAAGTTCACACATGCATTTTGAATTATAATTAATTAGATGGAGATAGGCAAGTAAGATACATGATGCATGAACTATTTATTTAGTTAAACACTTAACTTTGAACTCTTCAACTTCTTCACCCATTGAAGATCCATCCATGCATACCTCATTACTAAATTTTCATCTTCTTTCAGGGTCGATCGACATCGATGTATAGCTTTGGCGAGACTTTTTCTCTAATTGTAGCTCCTTAGCAAGATGTTTGACTCTTTATTGGATTTTTCATGTAAACAATTGTGTCTTTTATGATTACTGCACCCCTTTTCTCATTTTTGTATGTGAGGGGATTTTTGTACAAAATTAAGACGTTAAACTCTATATATATTTATATGATCGCAATTATTCTGACACGCAACATATATAATTAGAATTGTTGCGGGCTAGAAAAAAATACGCAGCGGTAGAGTTTACAAATTCACGTCCAAGCGTTGCACGAATATTCAGCACACAAACAGAAAAGAAAATGAACACTAGGATTTTTACGTGGAAAACCTAGAAGAGGGAAAAAACCATGGGGCCACGCCCAGCTGAAAAGTTCCACTAGTGTTTTTGTAAATTACAGGAAACTGATTCGTCCCATAAATCGGGATGATCAGATTACGACTTGAAGCAAATTTATAAAGTTTTGAAGAATCCCGTCTTTCCCGAAAATCCGGCAGAGTTCCGGCGTATTCAGGCGGCGGGAAGAGCTCTGGCGGTGGTCGAGGAGGAGAGGATTCTCCCTTTCGCCTTTCTCTTCTTCTTCCTTTCTTATTCTCTCTTTTCACTTGAGTCCCCTTTGTGAAGAATGAGTGCCCTATTTATAGTTTTTCTGGAGTGACATAGCTCGTAAATAGTTGTGAGATCAGGGGTGAATAGGGAGTGGTTGAATGGATGACCGATATTGAATCCTACGATCGTGCACTGTTTGTTGGGCATTTGAAGGCCTTAGTGATGTCGGAATTTGACGATCTTGGGCTTGTTGGATTCATCTCGTCGAGCCGCTCAATTTGAGTATAATCTCGTTAAAATTGGAGACCGTTTGGTAACTCAAATTGTGGTTTGAATTTTCCAATAGTACTTCAGGTCCTTGATTCGGGCCCATTTGGGCTCGGATTGGGTCGAATTTGGTGTCATTGGGTTCGTGTTTCCGAGATGCTCAGTTTGACTATAAGCTTGCTAAAATCAGAGTTCGAATGCACTTGATTTTAATTTTTGAAGTTTCCGGTTACATTTTGCCTCGAGATTCGTGCTGGACCAAGATAATTTCGTTGAGAATATATCAAGAATTATTAAATTGAATTATATAAATAAGACTAAAAAAATCTTATAATTGATATTAATTAACTAACGAGAAATTTTATATTATTCAATTTTTTTTTAAATTATCGAGAAGCATAAAATTAAGCTAAGTGCTATAGATATGAGGATGCTTAGATGGATGAGTGCCTTTACTCTAAGAGACAAAATGTGAAACTGAAAATTAATGAGAGTCGTTGTAGATGATTTAATCACATAAAATGTCAACCTTCACAAAATCCGATTAAGAAAACATATGTATTAAATTAGGTCTATGTTACATTTAAATGAGAATTTGGCTTTAAAAAAAATTCATATAGAGGATCTCAATTGGTGATATAATAAAAAAAAGGGGTTTTTACATACATAACACCTAAAATTATTAAAAAATACATATTTAACACCTAAACTTCTATATTTACTAATATACCACCTAAAATCCCCCTTTCCTTCTATTCTACTACTCCATTGAAGCGATGAAATACTTGTATTCACTGTGAAGAATGCTATTGATGGGGAAGACAGTTGTTGATAGTGAATTTTTACTGAAGGTTTAAACGGAATATTAGAATTGATTAAAAGAAGGATTTTTGGTGGTATATTAGTAAATATAGAAGTTTAGGTGTTAAATATATATTTTTAATAGTTTTAAGTGTTATGTATGTAAAAATCTCTAAAAAAATTGTTATTGTTGTTGTAAAATTTTAGCTAAATTAACAGATTTAAATAGCAAAAAAGTTCATCAGATTTAAATAATATTTAAAATTTATTTATCCTATAATTTATTAATTGCGAATTTATACTATCCTACCCTACCTTCAGCCAAGCCAAATCTGCGAGGAGTCTGGGAACAAAAATGGCGAACAAACTCCACCGCCTACTTCCGCCGCTTCTAGAGAACCGGATAGGGTTTCCGGGAACTCATACCCTTTCGATTTCTTTGACAAAGAGGGCTTTCAGCTCTACCCGCCGTCTGGATTTACAAGGAGAAATTACAGATGATCTTTCCTCTCTTCCTCCTAACCCGACGACAGCGAAGGACGGAAGAAAATTGGATGATAGCCCAAGCCAAGCAGCAGCAGCAGCAGCAGCAGAAGAAGAAGAAGAAGAAGAAGAAGAAGAAGAAGAAGAAAGTAGTGTTTACGTGAACGAGAAGACCGGAGAAATCAGTGGTCCAAGGGGGCCTGAACCAACGCGTTACGGGGATTGGGAGCGCAATGGTCGGTGCTACGATTTTTGATTAATATATAAATCGAAGGTAGTATAATACAATTGTTTTGTTTTACTGATCTGCTATGCATTTTATTTTACTTGAGATGGTGGGAGTTTTCAATTCTTGATTTCTTTTGAAAGCTGGTTTAAAAATCTATTTTTCCGGAGAGGATTGGTGGGGCGTGTCCGGGAGAGTCTAAAAGGCTTTTGGGCAAGGGCTAATATTCGGTTTTAGGGAAATTAGGGTTGGAATAGATGGATGGCTTAAAATGTTATGGAAAGTTGCCTTTTTTTTTCCTTTTGTTCTGTTATAGGGATTGTCTCTCCTTGATATTAACGAGGAAGGAAGATTGTGAGATGGAAATAATGAAGTAGCCTTTGTGTTATACTTAGGAAACAAGTTATATAAGAGAGATTGCAGTTTAAAGGGCTATTCATGATGTCTGTTTGAAGCTGAAGTTGGCTTCTTTATATTTGGAATTATATGAGATCAGTCATATCTCATGTGCATATGGATGAGTAGCCTTGACATATCCTTGGAATCAAATTTTCAAATGAAGGAAATTTGTAGCCTACCACTTTCCAATTTATGTATATATCGCTTGTAATTACTTTGGGCCTTTTTTTTTGTTATCATATTTAGCGTGCATATAGTACTGGTGATTAGCTGCTAGTTTTAGTTATTAAATAGTTTTCCTGTTTACATATTACAAAGCATGATGGAATATTGATGAGGACATCCGACCGTGAAAAGTTTATAAGAGAAGGAACCGGAGATCGACGGCCACGATTAGGCCACTTTATTTTTAATCTATTATTTGTATTTGATTTATTTATGTATCTTTTTTGTTTTTACCCTCACTTGAGAGCGTAGGCTTATTTAACCCCAGGGTTTCTTTTGTCTTTAGAAATGTTATTATATTTCGACTATTTATAGCCCTTTCCCCTCTGAGATGATAATGATTACTATGAAAAAAAATTTCAGCACTTTGTTTCTTTGTGAGAGTTCTTGTGAGAACTTTGGTGAAGTCCCTAGGTGAGTGCAAAGCATTACCCATGCACCGCAGGAAGCATCCGGACTCGTGGTTCTTCTCATCTGTAACTTTTCATTGCCCTCTTCTTTAGCTGCCGCCCCCTTCCCCACTTTTTTTCTTTTTTTTTTTCCCTAGCCGCCAGCCTCCCTCTCCTCCTCCTAGCCATCGGCCCAAATCCACCTCTCATCCTCCTAACCATCGGCCCATTCCTCCTCCTAGCCACAGGTCCAATCCCTAAATCCTCATAACCGCCAGCCCTAAAACCCTACCCATCCTCCTAGCTCCCGGCCACATCACCCCTCTCTTGCCTCCAAATTTCAAATCCCAAATTGATACTTTTCGTTTATAGCGCATTTTAAATTAGGAAGGTTTTTAAATTCAAATTCCAATCTATTTAAATTTAATTTGAATTTGAATTAAAGTAGGAAGAGATTTGTATTAAATCTCTTTCCTAATTAAATTTGCTAAGATTGGAAACCCCTCCCTCATATACTTAACTCATTATCAAGCTGGGCCCAATAAATATTCCCCCATAACCCCCCCACCCTTTCCGTTTTTGGTTCTTTCCAATTAAATCCCTCAATCAATGCCCCCAAATAAATCTCAGATTTGGAGATTTGATATGAATCTTATTTCCTTATTTAAGAACCCATGATTGGCAACTCTATTAAATCACCAACCCACCTCCCCAATCAATGCTAGCCTCCCCCCCTCGCCTCTTACCCTTTTCTGAAATTGCGAGACGCTGTCCCAAAGTTCCCATGATATAGACCTAATTTCCTCTTCCTAACATAAACTGCAGGATTTCAACCTCCCAAGACCGCTGTCCTGCATTCGAGAATTAGTTAACTTGCTGTCCAAAAATTTCAGCACCTCGTAGTTTGCTGTCCAGCTATCTAGGACATTTGAGTTGGTTGTCCATACGTTCCAGCGCGCCTTCACTTGCTGTCCCGCACTCCAGAACCTGTTACTTTGCTGTCCAGACTTGTGAAGAGACGTCCTATGTTGTCCTTCCTTCAGAGGCAACCATACATCATCGCCATTGTCTCGTATCTCCTAAATTTTGGTTAAACTCTCTCATTTCCTTGCACCTTTTAATCCCCCCTCAATCGTGGCATCTTTTGAGCATGAAGATCTATCCGCACAGCCCAAATCAAGAGTGTAAGTGAGAGGATTCCCATAGTGACTATTCTAATTGTTAAATTAGGAATTCCTTTGAAAACCTTACATTTGCATGATATAATTTGATATGATTATTTTATGATTCTAATATTTTCTTGTGTAATTGATTGCCTAAGCTTAGTCACCAATTTGTCGACTTAAAACTTTGCTAAGAAACATGAGCAGTTAATAAATTGCAAAGCTCTGTTCTTGTTTGTGTAATTTTCTAATCGATTGCATTTGCCACTACATGTAGTCCTACATCAAATATTTTCCGAAACAAGCTGGCAGATGATCTTATTTATAGTTACGAAAACCTAAGTTTGGTTGTATTGAACATCATCATCATTAGCCCATCCTAAATATTTGGATTGGCTTTGTCATCATCATTAGTTATATCCCTACTATTTTGGGATTGGTATTATAAATCCTCATTTTTCATTTGTTTTTATTGAGTGTTATCCGAGTTGTTAAATCTATTATTTGCAAATCATTTTGAATAACTACTATCTATATAACCTCAGGTCTACTCATTTTCTTTCATGATCATCCGAGGCCTATCCCAACCATTTGGTGCTTGGTTCCATGAATCCTTATTTTCTATTCCCTAAAATTTGTGTTGCATGTGGTATGGATTAAGCTCCTTAAATAGAAATATTTGAAGGATTAATTAGTCTTGACTTAATTTTGTTTCCAAATTCCATAATGCCATAGCTTTTACTTCATAGCAAGGGTTTAAAATAATTGGAATGCATGATCCTATAGGTGACTAGCTCGGCTGGTGACATTTTGTTGTATCATACAAACTTACAAAGTGGTCTATATTTTCTTTTCTTGTTGAGCAGCCCATATAGCATGCTGTGAATCATGCCTTGGAAGTTGGAACCATCGTAGTTTACTATATAAGTTTGTAGCATTTTCTAAAATCTTGCTCATGAATCATATTCATAATTCATGTAACATGAAGAATCTACAGTGGCTCACTTGAGATTTATTCTATTTTGATTTGAAATTATTGTATATTATATATGTGTAATATATTACTCGAAAAAGCAATTGTTACTGTTTTGTAGTTCATGGAAGAAATCCTAGGTTCAATTCCTCCATCCAACCTTACATTTTAAACAATTTAGTCTACTTGAAATCAACTTTAAGTCAGATTGAAATTGAGTTATTTCAAGTTGTGTTGGCTTAGTACAAGTTAAATTGATTTTAAGTTAAGTTTGAGTTCTGTTGAACTTGATAATTAAACAAGAGAGAGATGTCACCTCATCATATTTAATCACTTGAACTCATCATATTTAATCACTTGAGCTTGCTTTTAACTTCCATAAGATTATGAGCAAATATTAAAATTTCTTGTATCTTAGAGGGTTACTACATATTGAGGTAGTGCATCATTTCGTCAAAGTAATCAAGTTCATTTTATTGTATTTACTACATCTTGGAGTAATAATATTATAGTTATCAAAATTGGTCATTATGTTAATGCATGTCAAACTACAAACTTGCATATAAATATGGAAGAGGAAGATAATAAAATCAATGATGTTGATAATGTTCATGAATTTGATGAGGAGATTAGAAATTTTGATGATGCTTCAGCTGAATAATTTTTTGAATGTCATGCATTGCATCATGAATACTCCTAAGGTTTGTATGATTGCAAGAGAACTACAAATTTTCAAAGCTACTTCGAACATAAAGCCAAATTCTACAAACTCGTAATTGATGGTGTGAGTAGCATGAATTCCAAGTCTAAATATGCCTTAGATAACATATTTACATGAATTCCAAACCTAAATCGACCAGATGTGGCCATGTAAGATAGCATGTACGCATCTTTACTGGTTCGTGATAAATTATGTGAGGATGTTACTATAGATTTTGTATTGGGTCTATGAAGAACATTGAGAAATCATGATTTATTTTTATAGTGATATATCACTTTTCAATAATGACTCGTGTTATACCATATCATAATATGTTGATGCATTGTATATTCCTAAACTGTATTTTAATAATCAGAACTGAATTGGATGGAAGGCCATTTGTTTAATCTTGATTTATGATACACCAAGACAAATGCGGGGACACAAAGATGATATGGTCATGTACAACATGTATATTATTGTAAATATAAGACAAAAAATATGTATACACACACGCATATAAAGATTAAACATAAAACATTTATAGTCCAATTCATATGATGATAAATTTTATTTTTCTACAAATGAAACGAAACTAAACATTAAAACAGAGTTAATCTAAACAATTTAATTTTTAAAGATATATTTTACTTCTCTCTTTCAAAATTAAAATATTTTTATTAGTCTTCAATTCATTCTCAGTTCAACCATTCCTTATGACCTCTGTATCACATAATTCGTGATTTGCATATATTTTGTTTATTTATTTTAATTGGTCATGTTGATAGAGTGTCTGCATGTGTATCCGACTTGCCTCTTGTTTTGCATGAATCAGACATTGCATATTTTGATATTATAAAATGCGGTGCATCATAGATCTTGATAAACGCATCACATCAAGCAATGATTTGAGTAAAAGTTTATTTATTTTATTAGTTTGCTTTTTCTTTTTTTAAATTTTAGCTTGTTGGTTTTGTAATGACAACATGCTTGTGATGATTGCCTTAGGAAAGGGTCTTATTTTATATTTCTTAGCTTGAGGTTGGTTTATATGGTCAGCGATGGTTTCAGTTTGGTTTAATTGGGGCTGAATCTAAAAGAGTAAAATGTTATGATTTTCATGGGAGCTGCTTAGAATTTCTTACTATTATGAGCTTTCACCTGAATTTTAGGCTTATGACTGGTTGTATTTCGTACTTCTGGGATTTTGGATTATTCTTTTGTGGATTAATGTTTATAGGGTAGATGGGACTTGCAGTTTTGGGTATTGGTGGTAATTCCGCTTTTGTCTCTTCTGATTAAAAAAATTAAGTTGTTGAATTATTTGGTGAGGTAGGATATGCTAAGTTTTATTGTCTGGTTTACATCCATCTCATATTATTCTAACTGGTTTTTGTTGTAAGCCACTTTTATCTTCGTTCTACAGCATTCAGTAATATGGTAAACGTCCATTTCTATTATAGTGGCTATATTGCCTTCATTATGATTTAGAAGTCATGTGTTCAAAACATATCTACAACTGTAGGAGTAAAGACTGCAGACATCAAATCCTTTCTTAGATGCCACATTTGTTGGATCTTCATATTATACCATTCAATCCTTTTTTCACATTTATAGCAGAGCCCTGCATTGGGTACCCAATGGGTATGGATGGGTGCTCAACATCGGGGGATAAATCGATTTATATTGCTAATCACCGTATGTCATATATTATTGTAATCCTCACTACACAGTGTGCAACATTGAACCGCGCTATGACCATGGTAAATTTTGATATGCAGTTTGAAAGTTTGCAGTCAGAGCAAATGACAACAAGCCTCATGACCATTAGTCCATGGTGGACTGTGTTCAAAAAAGTGAAAGTGGGTGGATATAGGTGGGTACGACATCCCAAAAGTCACCATGGGTGGGCGCGGGCGACCAGGGCCCCATGTAGAGCTTTGATTTCTAGGGTTATAGTGTTTTTGACTTTTCTTTGTAATGATCTACATTTTAAGATGAGTAAGGGTTTTGGATAACTTTTTATAATAATCAGGCATCAAATTACCATACCCATCAGCCCTTCTTAAAGTCCCTGAAAACTAACATTCTTGTATCATATTATAGTTTTCTTTTCTCGTTGTCATTTTATTCCTGTATCTGTTTCATAGCTGTTATCAAACCTCATTCAATTAATTCCTTTAATTACATGTTCAATTATTTAATATTTAAGGAGCCTTCTATATGAGTTTTTAGTTATAAGTGCAATAGTAGACTCTAACTCAATTGTGATTTCAACTTCTCTATCAGGTGATACGCTCAACATTCCTTTGGGAACAGATCCATAAGTTCATTCATTATTAGCATATCTTCCAACTTATTTGCTGATTTTCATCCCTCTTGCACAAGTGCTAAGAAAGATATAATCTCTTTCCGACATAAATTATCATTTGTTGATTGAATAAAAATTTCTTCATCTAATTTTCAATCTTGCGTGTTTTAGTTGAATGTGGCACAACTATGAATGCCAAATATTGGGAAAGTTACCTCCTTATACCAATTTTTTGGCATGAATTTCTTACTTTGGTTAAGTTTCCTTGCTAGTGCTCTTTATTTTTTATAAATTTGTCACAATTGAGATTACATTTGTGGTGATTAAGTTAAGATTGTTTGCTGGTTTACATGGTTCACATTTCTTGTTGATTTCATTAGTTTTTCAATTATTACATTATCATTTGAGCTCTAATTCTCACATTTATTGTTTGCATTTAAAGAAAGCATGTTGTTGAATTATTTGGTGATTTCTGATCCATGAATCTCAAGTTCCCTTATTTGATTTATTTGCATCACAACATTTTAGTTAGGTTGGGTTTTGTAGAAAACCACTTTATCCTCATCTTGCTTCCTACAAGAATATTGTAAGTGGCCCCCATTTATGCTGTAGTGGTTATGCTGTGTTCATTTTGATCTAGAATTTATGTGTTAGAATCATCATTGCAACTTTAGGAGTACAGACTGCATACATCAAATCTATTCTTTGATCCTTGATTGATTGGAGCTTCATGCACTGGGTTATAGCTTTAGTCCTATTCCCACATTTCTATGACTATAATCTTTTCCCCTTTTCTTTGTGATGATCTATAGTTTGACTTTAAAAATTAATGATTTGGTTGTTAACTTTTTATGTTGCCTTAGATGGTTTGGTCACATTAAACGGAGGCCTTGAGACGACCCGGTTAGGAAAGTAGAAGATTTAGATTTGTCGTATGTTACAGCTCATCTTAGGCCTTGTTGGTTGAGAGTTTAGGCTTCCAACTATGGGGTCTTGGGTTCGAGTCTTTGTGTATGCGTTGTGTGTGTGAGTTTGCCTTAAATTGCCTAAATGTCCAAAAAAAAAAAAAGATTTGTCGTATGTTAAAAAAGGTAGATGTAGACCTAAAAAGACTTGGTTAGAAAATATTATAAATGATATTTCTTTTTTAGATTTAAATGAGAATTTGACTTTTAACAGGACACAATGGCGAAAAAGAATTCATGTAGCCGATCCCACGTAGTGGGACCAAGGCTTGATGATGTTGTTGTCGTCGCCGTCGTTTACTTTTTATAATATTCATTCATGAGATTACCACGTCCATCATCCCTGCTTCAAGATCTGAAAACTAACATTCTTCTCTCATATCATGGTTTGCTTCTCATAGAGTGTCTTTTTATTCCCTGTATTTCTTTCCATTTGTTAAAACTTTTTTTGTTTTGCAGGTTCATATGTAATCCCAACTTGCCAAGGCGGATAATTATGATTATATTTTGCTTAAAAGTGGTGTTGCTGAGCTGCTAATCTCGGTAAGTCTGATTCTAGGCTTGAGTTTTTTTAGAGTTTCCCCTTTCTCTACAAGCTATTCTGTTATATCTGTGCGAGTATACATGTCATCAAGTGCTGGCATTTTCAGTTTGTATCATCTGGGAAATGTTTTCCTTTGTATTTTTTACCAGTATTAGAATAATTTCTTCCAAAACATTGATCAATTATCATGGATGAAGATACCTATTATATGCTGAGAAGCCATTATTATCTTATGACTTTGTGTAATAATTATTTTCATAAATTGCAAATTATCTTTCTTTAAAGAAAATAAATCTTATTCTATGTGAATTGAAACTGTCGATGGCCTGAACCCTGGGTTGATAAAATTTTTAAAAATCCTGACTTTCTCTATCAGGTGATACGCTCAACATTCCTTTGGGTTGTAGTGCCTTTTTTATGGTAGGCTTGTGAGGAGCTAATGGTGCTACTAAGGACCTCAACTCGGCCACCTCTTATTCTATTTGAGATGGTTTTGAAAATCGGATTGGACTGGTCAGTTTGAACGATACAACTGTGAACCAGTCATATGATCGGTTCAGTTCATCTTAAAAACCAAATTTGCATAGAACTGGTTTGGACTGGCCAGAACCGACAGTTCAACTGACAAAATGTTAAACTGGTCCAGGTTTCAAAGAACTAGCTGGTTCTAATTAAATTAATTAATTTAATAAATTTAGTATGAAATATTAAATTAGTTTAAATTTAACATATTTTAATTTTATAATACACATTAAATTTCTCTAAGAATTAATTATCAATTAAGCACCAACAAAACACACATGTTTCATTACCCATGTGAGTTCTTGCCACATACAAACAAGAAAAGTTATTTACAAGACTAAAGCAAGACTCCCAAGTGACGTAAGACTAAATAATTTAGTTGAACTTTTCATATTCACAATGCATACATTACATATTTTTTTAATTGATTTTTTAATTGCCTGTGTAATATTTATTTGATGCTTAATCATCGTTAATTATTTATATATATTTAATTTTTTACTTTTTAATTATATACTAGTTCTGGTTCACTAAGAAATAAGTGATTTTTTTAGTTAGATTTATATATATATATATATATATAGCAAATGTCTCAATCTGTGTATTTATAGCGCGTTGGATTTTTGCTGTTAAAATATCTGCTTCTACAGCTATTATCATCCATAAACGAAGCACTGACCTGTTCCTTGCTGTTAACCCTACAACCACTCCTTCAGGTAGAATGCGTAGAGGATGTTCCTTTCTAGACTTTTATAGTGTAAAATTCTTTGATGTCGTGATAACAAATATCTCTCTTTCCCCATAATTTCATGGATAAGAAGGCTCCTCATCCACTACCCAGCCAGATTGCCATATTTGCAAAATACTATAGCTACACAACTCCACTCTCTCTCTCTCTCTCAGAATCTTATAACAATAGAAGATCATGACTCGTGTTCTTTTGCTTGTATTCATTTTTTCCATGATGATCAAAGTGGCTGAGCCTAACACAAAGACTCGGTGCGGTGTGGCGCAAACGGCATTTGGCATGTGTGTGCCTTATTTGATCGGTTGGGATCGAAGCCTCTTCCCCCAATGTTGCATGGCTGTGCGTTCGGTGAAAGAGCTTTCTCGAACGCCGACGGCTCAAGAAAGTATTTGCAAGTGTCTTGAGAGGATGGTGGTTAAGATTGGGAGAATTGACCAGCATCGAGCCACCGGCCTAGCGATTAGGTGCAGAGTCCATGGCTCTATCATTCCGACCGGCAACAGGTTTAGTTGTAGGACTTAAAACTTATATCATGATAGAGTAGTTGATAAGAGTATGCTCATAATAAGTGTTTCACATGTTTACAGAGAAGTATGCATCACACGTGTATATTTAAATTTATAATATACGAATCTCCTTAGTGATGGCCGTGGCGATGATGGCTTGTTGTGGTGGTAGTAGAAAATTTATAATGTATTTGAAATTTAGTTGTATCTAATGATTTTTAAATACATCAAAACTGAACTAGAGGGTGAATCCAAATACTTTAAAAGTTTACTGAACTTTTCTTTAACCTCAAATCAAACACCAATATTTTTAAAACCTTTTCGCTTCAAACCAAATAACCTCTAATCCGCCGAATTCATTGAGGTTGCATTTGAGTTAATTTTGTTATTACTTTTTGCTATCTTAATGGCTAACCTTAATCTTAGCAGAATTCATTGGTGAGACCTATAATGCTTTATGGCGTGGAATGTTGGCCAGTAAAAGATAAGCATAAAATTAAGTGTTGCAGAGATGAGGATGCTCAAGTGGATGAGCGGTTTTATAGAGATAGAATGTAAAATGAGTTATACATGCTAAGGTTGGAGTAGCTTTAGAGAGATTCATCTCAGATGATTTGGTCATATAAAACATCGGCCTTTCGATGACTCGGTTAGTATAATAGATGTATTAGATTTGACCTATATTAAAAAAAGGTAGATGCAGACCTAAAAAGACTTAGTTATAAAGTATTAGAAATGACATTTGTTTATTAGATTTGAATGAAATTTTTACTCTTAATAGGATACAATGGAGAAAAAGGATTCATGTTATCAACTCCACTTAGTGGGATAAAGGCTTGATGACGTTGGTGTTGATAACTATCACATTTTTATTTGCCTATAAATTTCTTGTTATGAGTGTTTTACAAACAAATTTGTTAAAATAAAATTATAGTTCTTAACATCCATAGTTATTCTCAAAATCTCTGTTATTCCTGCATTAGTTTTGCAGCTGATTTTCAGGGACGTTGAGTCTTTTTCCTAGGTGGTGGAATTACTATGTTTGAATCCTAACTGGTATTGGCCTACTTTTAAGGGATGTGTTTTGAGTTAGCATTCCATGTTTCTTTTTCGACTGCCTAACTATGCATGATTTATATCTTAAATTTCTGGAACAAGAATCATATAATGATTTTATTTATAAGATTTTTATGATGCATATTAGAGAGAGAAAGAGAGAGAGAGAGATTTCATTTATTTATTTTGTGATTCTATTATGTGATGCAATTTAAGGTAGGGTCTATTTGGAATGACTGCAATGTTTTATAAAATTGGTTGTGAAGTTGTTGTAGAGAAAATAACTTCGTCATTATGGTTGTGAAAAATAATTTTACACCATAGAAATATTTGAAAAGTTGTAAAAAAGTAAAAAAAAAGAAAGAAATATCAAATGAAATTGTTATTGTTGACTAAAAGCAAAGCAATCATATAGCTGTCTCAAACAGTAGAAATTATTCTGTGTAGTTACTTGATGTGCCCGGAGGCGAATTAGGATGCGCAACATCATTTTTTTGTTGTATATCGGTGTTGTGTAGTGCTGTGTGCCGGGTGACATGACGTATTCTGATTCGCATCTGGAAAGTCCGGTGACTGCACAGAATAATTTCTCCTCAAACAGACCCATAGTCCATATTTCTCAGATTTGCTAAAGCAATATTGTTTTTATTGAATCCTCATATGATTGTTTGTGTGAAGGATTTGCTAAAACAATATTATTTTTATTGAATTGTCATATAATTGTTTATGCGAGAAGGATCACTGGCAATTTGAGTATGGGGTATGACTAAGGCTTCGTTTGGGACGGCTTTCTTATTGCTTCTTAAAGCAACTTTTAAGTACAAAAAATTAAATTTTATTCTAAAAATCTGCTTTAATAAGTAATAATAAAGTTGTCTCAAACGAAGCCTAAATATGTTGTTTACAAATGAGTGCCTCATGCTTTAAAAAACTTCCTTTGATTGCATTTTCAGCCATTAAAATCTCAGCTACTCACTAGCACGCTCATCTTAGACTTCGTTTGGGATTGAATTTTAAAGCAGTTTTTTAGTACAAAAATTAAAAATTTTGTACTAAAAAATTATTTTAAAAAGTAGAAAGAAAGTCTTCCTAAACAAAGCCTTATTCATCCCCTTAAAAAAATTTCCTCTCATTTATGTCCAAATTACTTAGACATATCATGTACTTCATGTTCTTCATCTTCCTATAATGTCTTCCAATGTAATAGAAGTCAGGAACTTTTATGTTCAGAGCCATCTCTATATAGTAAAACACCCTTCAAATGAGTTATTGGATTTCGTTTTGAGTTGCTAGCTGGTTGGGTTTGGGTTCATCTTTTTGACTTATTTATTAAATAAGTCAGCTTGAGTTGTTGGATTCTGGTCAGACCTGAGCTGGTTCGTTGACCCATTTTGACACCCCTATATAGATATTATCTAATAAAGCTTAATATAGAATAGTCACTTCTACCCCCTCTAAACTGCATCGAGTCCTATCATTTCCTTAATTATCGACTGCATCAACGGTTTATTATGACAGTGTTGGTGCAATATATCGATGTGTTAATTCAATATTTCATTCATGAATGAAACAAATGAAAATTCAAAATTTTCTTCCTCTTCATATTACTCATGTTTCATCTATTGATCAACTTGTCGATGCCTCGAAAAAACCTCCTTCCTACCATCTAATTGAGAATCTACATGTTATGGGATGGCTCAGCCCTTTTCTGTGGATAGAAAATTTGTTAAAAAACATATCTTAACTATTCTATTGTTCATGTTGATAATTGTTAGCTAACATGATAGTTTGAGCATGGTGATCTAAAAGGTTGAGTAGTCATGTCAATTTTCATGTTATATCAATCATACTAGCTTTAGTTGCTAGTCATTTATGTGCATATGATTTTATGAGATTCAAAGTAATCATAAAATAATCAATAATGAAATTCAAATGATTGTTATGATAGTGAATATTATGATCAAAATTAAAGTCTATACTTGATGCTAGACTAGATAGAAAGTATAAATTACCTTCAAATTATATATATATATATATATATATATATATATAATAGAGGAGAGAGAGAGAGAGAGAGAGAGAGAGAGAGAGAGAGAGAGAGGAAGAGAGAGAGAGAAGCAATCATTTGCTCATGATTTTATAATCAAAGTATGTATATATATATATATATATCTTCGTTTGAGACAATTTTTTTAATGCTGCTTAAAATAATTTTTTAGCGCAAAAAAATTAATTTTTATACTAAAAAGCTGTTTTAAGAAGCATTAAGAAAGTCGTCCCAGGATTCATTTGGGACACACTTTTTTATTACTTTAAGCAATTTATGTACAATTTATTTTAAAATTAAAAAATTTTAATTAGAAAGTTGCTCTAAAAAGCACGAATGAAGCTGTCTAAAATGAAGCGTTTAATCAAAAGTGGTATATATATAATACAAATGCTTTGATTATGAATCTGAAGCAATGATTGCTCTCTCTCTCTTCAATCTCAAGTCTTAAAGTTATTTGTCCTCTCTCTCACATATAAAGAAACCAAATTATTTGACATGAGCCCATGAGTCCCATGCACAGTCTTCAACATGCATTCCAGTGCCCTTTCATCTGTACTAATCAATGGTCCCATTAATACTCTACCCATACTTAATCCAAATATAATCATTCAATTTTTACTTACTTTCATCATAATGAATATAAGTAGAGTAGATGATTTTATTTTTAATTATTTTTAAATTAAATTTTTAGTATAGATAAAGATTTCTAAATTAAAAAATTTTTATGCTAAAAAATTGCTTCTAAGAAAATGGATAAGTTCAAATGATGAGAAGAATGAGTTTATTACACATGTTAAAATGAATGGAAAAGAAAATTGAGAGAAAAGTCTTTGCAAATAGTGATGGCTATGCTCCTGAAATTTCACAGCATACAAGTTCTTAATATTTATATAAAAAAATAAAAAGTCTAAATGTTTTATATTTTTTGCATATTTTGTTAAAAAAATATTTGTGTGAATATTTTTTTTTTTTTTTTTTTTTTAATTTTATTAAACATTTTGAAAACTCAGACCACAAATGAATTTGGAAGAATGAGAGGTCTACTATGTTGACTCTTGTATTGAATCGAACCGGTCGTAACGGATATGTAATAAATAATAATATTATTAAAAATATAAAATAAATGATTAGATTTTTCTCAATACATTACATTCATCTATAATCTGTTTTTTTATATCAAACTAATCAAATAATATAAATATTGGATCTATTAAGTTTATAAAACATAAAACAATAACACATAATAATATAATGTTGAATCAAATAAGTCAATAAATATAAACAAATGCATTTCGCTCGCCAAGTAAATCTTAGGTGAAAGCAGCGAAATAGAATTTGCGGTTAGGGTTATTTGTGCCAAGTAAATTCTGGCAGTTCATGGTTCAATCCAACGCCCAAAACATCTTATTTTTGAACTGGTCGGTTCTTTAAAATCAGCCCAGTTTTCCGGTTCATTTCCGGTTCTTTGCCAGTCCGATGCACGCATATCTCGCCAATCGGTTAGCCGGCCAGTTCTGTTCCGGTTTTCAAATTCAAACGAATTTTTTATGTAGTGTTGCTGTAAGAAATATTTCTCTTTAAAAAAGTCTATAGTATTTACAATAACGTTCATCTATTAACATTTCTATAATAATTTTTATAGAAAGTTGCAAACTGCTCAAATAAAATTGCAGTCTATAGCTATACTCTTTATTGAAGTTGCAACTCTTTTATAATAACTTATTTTAGTAGATTTATTTGTTAAAAATAATTTTTTCATCATAATTTTTTTTAAATCAACAAAAGTTTTTAGCAAATAGGATCTGGATTCCACTTTTTTGAGAAAAAAGCTAGTTATAGGAAAGCCATCCCAAACAGACTTAAGAAGATATTTTAGAAGTTAACCCTTGAAATTAAGTGATCTTGGCTCATTGCGTTCCTCTTAATTGAGATGCTTGGCTTTGGAATATAAGCCATAATAAGATTCTAGATTGTCGACTATCTTTTATTATTCACGAAGTTTCAATCAGTACTTCAATGTTTGATTTCGATCCATTTGAACTTGATTAAAAAATACTATTGATGTCATTAGAATTAGTCTTATTGGAGATGCTAATTGCGATGAATGTTATAGCACTATAGAAGCAAATCATTAATTAAGAATTCAACAATTTGTGGATCAATCTTCACCTGAAAAATCTCTTTTAATTCATAATTAAGACTTGTTGAAACGGCTTTCTTACTGCTTTCTAAAACAGATTTTAGTATATTTTTAATTTTTGTTAAAAAAACTGTTTTAAGAAGCAGTAAGAAAGGCTGTCAAAACGAAGCCTAAATTGTTGCAATTCTAATTAGAGTACAATTCATTAATCGAAAGTAAAGACTTTTTAATCATAATTATAGAGATATATAATTATTAATTAATCTTTAATTAAGCTTTTTAATTAATTCTGCAATATGGTGCTGAGCATTCAAATATCTACTAAGAGTCGGTTACAAGTGATTCCCATGACGAGTGCTGTGCAGAGGATCAACGGTGGAGAGTTTGTTGGCCGTTGAAGATCTGTGGCTGAGCTTATCCAGTTTTTTTTTTATTTTTTTTTATTTTATTTGACACACAGTTCATCAGGATTCTTTCATATAGAATTAAAAAATTTAATAATAAATATTATTTAAATATAGAGCTAAAATTTAATATGAGGAGAAATATTATTCTTGACCTAACTGTATTACTGTATTATGATATATATATATATATATATATATATCTGATTGATTGTATGATGAGATGTTTGTAATTTTGATTGAAATTTGTTGATGCTATATTTCATGTACTATGAATAAAAATGAATTTTTAAAAATAAGTTCATATGTTATTTAATAATCTTTATGTATTTCAAATATTTAATAAAAAATTAAATCAATTTTTAATTATTGATAATTATTAATGAAATAAATTCATTTACAATTTTTTTAAATTGTTTATAATACATTTAATAATGTGTCTTAAAATTTAAAATTATATAAAAACAAAATTTTAAAATATATCATTTCATGTATTATAAATAAAATTACATTTTTTAAAATAATTATATAATCTATTTAATCATCTTTATGCATTTCACATATTCAATTAAAAATTAAATCATTTATTAAACCTTGATAATTATTGATGAAATAAATTCATTTACAATTCTCAATTTTCATATTACAACTAATAATGTGATCTTAAATTTAAAAATGATATAAACTCTTTCATGTATGATAAATAAAATTAAAATTTAAAAAATAAATATTCATACTATTCTATCATCTTTATATATTTCATACATTTAATGTTTACTAATTATTGATAATTATTTATGAATTAAATTCATCTACAATATATAATTTTATATTAAATTTTATAACACGGAATACAATTATAATTATGTGAGCCTATCAGAGCTATGAAAGACAACCACAGCCTGCACTGACATTTTGCTCTGCCACTTGTAGAAATTTGAAGGAGTACTCTTTCTTCAATGAGAGCCCCACCCTAAATTTCAGCTCGAGCTTGCATTGACATTTTTACTCTATTCATCTTCAATTTTTATTCAAATTACAAAAATTATAATATTTATATTAAAGTAGATTTATTTTAAAAAAAAGTAAATAATTTTTATCTATCCTTTGATTTGTATTTCAGAATATCTTTACATAATTTTTTTAGATGATTTGTATCAAATTATTTTGATATAATTTTTATTCAAAATTTAGATTGGTTGATTTGAATTATTATTATTATTTTAATTTAGCCATTGGAATTTTTCAAAAAAAGAAAAAAAAAAGGACCTAGTCAGAAGTCACTGGCTAGCTCCAGTGAGCCTGTGAGGTAATCTCTGGACTGACTCTTTGAATAATTCTTTTTTTTTTTTTTTTTGAAGTTTTCAAAAGCAAAATTTTGCAATTTAATTTAATTGAAATGATTCTTATATGTTGAAGGCCAAAGCTATTCCGACATGAAAGGCTTGGGACTTGGGAGGGGGGACCCGATTCAAATTTTGATATTGACAATAATAGTTTTTTTTAAGGGTTTGTTTGAGATAATTTTTTTTTAATATTTTGCTTTTTATAGAGTAATAATAATTTTATTTGGCAATTACTTTCTTATTGCTTTTTCACAGTTTTATTTATGTGATGAAAAGCTGCTTCTTGCAACCAGGGTAGGTAAGCTGTTTTCTGTACAACAACTTTATAACAATCTTTGAACATTGTTGTAGTCATCCCGAATAGGCTATTACTATATTTTTAGCATTTTTGTTAGTTTTTCTAGTATTTAAAAGGCACTATGTTAGTGAAATTGGGGTGATCGATAATTTGTAGAACTAGTCTTCGCTTATTTATGCATCTTTGATGATACTAATGCATCTCATCTCAGGCTTTGTTTGTTATGATTTTTTTACAGTTTTCTAAAGCAGATTTTTAGAACAAAAATTTTTGAATTAGAAATTTTGATATTAGAAAGCTGCTTTAGGAACTATTAAGAAAGTTGCCGCAAATGAAGTCTGAGGCTTCGTTTGGGACGGCTTTCTTACCACTTAAAGTAGCTTTATAGTACAAAAATTTAGTCTATTGATTGATAGCTTAGGGTGCTAACAAAAAGATCTTGAATTTGAGACTTGCATACATAGTATATGTCAATTTGCAATTTAATTGACTTATATCTCAAGAAAAAAAACATTATTATATGTTATTTAGTTTAATTTTTTTTTAACGAAAATATATTTAAAATATAATCTCATCATCTTAATAATTAATTTTGTAATTGTTAAGATAATGAAATTAAATTTTGTCAATATTTTAAAAAAAATCATAGAGAATAAGATCTAAAGTTGAGTTTTTTTGTTAATTATTATCATCATCATCATCATCATCAAACTTATCATCACTATATCTTTCATGTTCTTTCTTATGAATCCTAATTATTTTATCATTTTTATTGAGTAATATATGAAATAAATTAATACTTAATATATCTAGAAAAAAATTAAAACATTTTATAAGACATTCCTCTTATAAATCCTTATAGAATAACCCCTAATAGAATATCCCTCCTAACATAACAGTCCAATATTAATCTTACTATTAATCAATTTACAAGTCAAAGTACATAATATGAATATTTTCTTTGTCACAATCATGTTTTATTTAACATGTGACATGATTGAATGGGAATCTTTCATTAATATAAACATACAAGCCATCACTTTACACTCTTCTCCACCTATATATTAATGAGTAAATTACAGTAATTTCTCTCTATAAATAGCCAGTCATCTCCATGGCAAGTTCCATAGACAAAAATACCTCTTTTCTTACTTGCTTTAGCTACTCAAAGCCTACTGAAAAAGAATAGCTATGGGAGATGCAGCAAAAGAAGTCTATTATGTTTTCATGAACTATGATCCTCACTATGAGCGTCTTCGATTGGATCGGTATGTTGCAATATTTTATAAAATTGATAGCGAAATAAATAACTTAGCTATTATATATGATTATCAAAAAGAACTTTCCATTACGAGAAACTTATATGAAAAGCAAAGCACCGAGAAAGCTGTCCCAAATAGACTCTTAGTCTTATATATTTTAATATTTTTAGCTTAAAAAATAATATTTAATATAGGTTCTTTCATTAAATATGATTAAAGTTATTATTATTATTTTGAAACTTTGCAGATCGAAGAAAGGCATTCAAGTGCTAAACAGATATCTGAGCAATAAGCATAAGCAGTTTTTAGCTAAGCTTCTGCAGCCAAACACCTACAAGAAGAAGTCCTCTTTGGCCATTGTTGATGGATTTGCTGTAGAGATAAATCAAGAACAGGTACTGCAATATATATTCTGATACTCATATAGATCTGAAAATTATTTCAGTAACTAAAATAAATGAAGAAACTCGTGCGTTAGATATTTTGGAAAATATTTATCTTTTGTATGTTACATGATAATTCATATCTATAATTTTTTTAATAAATAAATAAAATTTGTTTCAACATGCAGGCAGAAGTTATCAGATCAGCAAAGGAGGTGAGAGTGGTAGACAAGAACATGGAGCTTCCAAGTGGAGCTCAGTGATCACTGATCTATTATATTGTTTTTGGTCATATGATTAGTTGTGCTGTGCTTTAGCTATGTTATTAGGTCATTTGGAGAAATTATTACGTGTCCGGATGTAGTTTTTCGTCCGGACTCCAATGAAATGAAGCCACGTAGCTTGTACACACCTTGTGTACAACTTATACACAACGTGTGTATAAATTCCTCTTATACACTTCCTGTGTACAGGGTGTACACAAGGTGTGTATATGCCACATAACTTTATTTCATTGCAGTCCAGACGAAAGCTGCATTCGGACGGACTTTGCAGGTAAAAAGTATTGGAGTGAGTCTATGTATTTGAAATAAATTATATTATCTTCAAACTTATGTATATTTAATAATGAATTAATGAGTTCATTGCAACTTTGGAGGTTTAAATCCTTAGTAGGCAGAGCTATTATGAAGGAAATGCATGTGGTCTTG
The DNA here is from genome assembly GCF_001605985.2 of Dendrobium catenatum. Lineage (NCBI taxonomy): Eukaryota > Viridiplantae > Streptophyta > Magnoliopsida > Asparagales > Orchidaceae > Dendrobium > Dendrobium catenatum. The sequence continues at coordinate 1,082,399 of NW_021319455.1, forward strand.
ATTCCATTGATTTGACTAGGATTGATTTGATGACTTCGAAGGCAAGTTCTCTAATAATTTGGCACACAAATATGATAAATATATTGTGTTAAGTTGTAAATTAATCAATTAAGAATTAATTTTAATAATTACTTTGCTAATAACTTTTTTTTTTCTTATAAGAAAGTTTCCTATATATTCACTTATAATCTTATAAAAATATTAATGCTTTGATATTATGAGAAAAATTATATAAAAAGTGAGAAAAATATAAGTTAATAACTTATCTAATTGTATATTATATAATAAAAATAATAATGGAATGTAGCATTATTTATTTTATATTTTTAAAAAGGATGGAAAGTTATTTTATTGACTACCCCTCTATTTTTGTTTGTATTCATTACTATGAGGGCAAATGAGGAAATTCAACCAATAGAGTTCATGTAGCACTTTTTTAGGTTTCCTCTTTTAGTAAGTCTTGTATTCTCTATTTAAATGATATTATTGTTGTGGATGATCTAAAATTTATAACCAAATTTATTCCCAGTCATCACATTGGTACTAACAAAAAAAATCATTAAATACAATCAATATGGTTAGTATGGATCTTAGATTTTTTTTTTTAGAACGGGGGTATCTGTTTACTGCCACTCTCAAAAGAGGCCCATGACAAAACCATTGGTGGGTCTACCAGCAACCAACACTACATGTGCAGGGCCAAACAGTTATTTTCTCCCATTTAAGGAGTCGCGCCGCACGAGAGAGGAATCAAACATGTGTTTGGGGGTTCCCAATCATGCTTGCCCATCATCTCAGCTAAGCCCGATGGGGTGGATCTTAGATTCTTAATGCACTCTAACTGTGACATGATAAAAATAATTTGATATATCCAAAAAGCACAAATATTGATGCCCTTTATAGATAGCTAGGAATGGTCCACAATAATTTATTTATTTAAGGACCTATCAATTGCCCCCTCAATTATGAATTTTTGTGTATTCTCCGCACATTCTTTCCTTCTAATTCAAACAACATTTCTTTGGTTAAGATTAGAGTTGATTTGAGCACAAAGTTTTGTAACTATTAGTTATAAATAGAGTACTAATTTTTGCACATTTTTATAACTCATGACACTTAGGCTTCGTTTGGGACAACTTTCTTATTGCTTTCTAAAACATTTTTTTAGTATACAAAATTTTTGAATTAAAATTTTTTGCATTAGAAAGCTGTTTTAAAAAGCAGTAAAAAAATTATCTCAAATGAAGCTTTAGAGTCCTTCAAGGTTGAGATTTTGGCTTTACTAGCTCTACCCTCCCTCCTCCTTAGAGTAATTATTACGTCCGGACAAAAAACCGGAAATCCGGACGTATACCGAGCAATACCGAGTGCTCAATACCGAGTTTCAGGTGACGCGGCGCATGATTATTAATTTCTGAACGCATCAGGTGACCTTACATAATAATTGCTCCCCTCCTTGAGGCCATCCAGGAGATTTTAGCAAGCTTGAAGGTATAGCTTATGATCTCTTTTCTTCTTTCTCCTAGTGGGTTATTAGAAGGCAATGGAAAACTAAAATGTGCTCATTTAGGATGGTGAAAATCATTAGAATTGTGATCCACAAAGCAAATATTTTATGATTTTTTTTTTCATTTTGATCATTTTCTAGCTTTCTATTAATTCATAAATATAATTTGCAAGTAAATTATGTTTTGTAAGTAGATCTTATTTTTATTTCATAAATATAGCTTTCCATTCCTATTTTTAATTATTGTACTATTTTTAAATAATTCTTATTTAAATAACTAATAACATGAAATTTTGTTGATAGTGTAGGTATTAACGTTTCTTACAAAACCTATGATCTATTTGGGCTAAACTTCTCGTTATTTTATTTTCAGATCATTATCATATATTCATTTGACTACTGCTTTCTTATTGCTTTTGAAGATTTTTCTAATAAGAAGTCTCTTTTAACAACCAGATCTACTAAATTTTAATATTCATAACTTTTTTTTTTCAAAATTTTAAAAATAAAATATTTGTAATTTCATAGTAGCCTTCTTATTTTTATAGTAGCCTCCATTTAAGGCTTTGTTTGGGACAATTTCTTAATGCTTCTTAAAGCAGCTTTTCATATAATATTTTTGTACTACAAAATTGTTTTAAGAAGCAGTAAGAAAGCCGTCCCAAGTGAAGCCTAATACATCTTTCTTACTACTTTGCAAAATTGCTATAGATAAAATAAAATTTTTAAAACTATTATAGAAAGCACATTCCTAAAATATAATTTATTTAAAAGCAACAAAAAAATAGCCGCCAAATATATATTATGATTATAATTGAAGAATTAAACATTAAAAAGACTATCACAAATGATGCCTTAAACCGGGTGAAATTATTTTGTGCGGATACGGACACAATCCAGAGGTGAATCAGAACTTGCCACGTCACCCGTTTCTATATACCGCGGCTATGTATCAGATGACGTGGAGTGTTCTGATTCACCTCCGAACTATATACCGGATATCAATAAGCTTAGCAATCCAAGAAAGCGACGGGTAATCAGAAATCGGCTCGGATTCAATGAACTGCTCTTAACGGTCCCCATTAACCCGATCTTCCTGCGTAAGTGCGTATTGAATAGTTAATAATTGACGACAATGACGTTCAACAGGGCCCGGATGCAATGAACCAGACCCGTTAGCTGTTAAGCTCCAACGTCATTCTGAGAATAATTTTTATTGCCGCCAAACGGATCCTGTTCGCATCGAACCCGACAAGCAATTAATAACTCGATGGAATCCATTAATAGCTGTTTTTATTCTCTCAGGGGCTGTTTATTTGGAGAAATTATTCTGTGGAAATATATGAATAAATATATTGTGTGCTAATTTATATATAATATTTATTTATTTTTTATACGCACTATGATTACACAGTATTTATACTCACAGTCTGATCGATTCTTTCAGTCCAAATTCCGCACAGAATAATTACTCGTTTGTTTGGGGCTAAAGTATTTGCTGTTCAGTTTTGAATTTTTGATGAGAAATAAATTTAATATAAAATTTTAGTTAATGTGAAAGTCATTTTTTAATTATTTTTAATATATTTTAAAGTCAAATGATTTTGACCGAGTTTCAAATAAACTACTCATTCGCAGTTGTTGCTAAGCTCGAACTCAACTCGTTCAAAAGCTTGAGCTTGACTCGGAAAACAATAAAAAATTTTTAGTACATTTTTTATCATATTATTCTAAAATTAATTTTGAAAAACGTTTAAATTTAAACAAACAACTCAAGAAGCTTACGAGCCAAGTCAGGCTGAGCTTGAGCCCGAACTCTTGGCTCGACTGTTAACAAGTCGAGTTCGAGCAAGCTTAAGAGCAGACTCAGCTAACTTACAGCCTTGTTGTCGCCATCATTGGTGCCGCCTTCCTTGCCTGATAACCACTATTAAGATTAACATTGAATTTATTTTACTTCAAATCAAATATAAAAAAAATAATCACATACATTTGCTTTACATTCAACCAAAAAAATCTAAAAATTTTAAATAAAATATATTTATTTCACTGAATTTTTTTTACTAAACATTCAATTTATATCAAATCAAATGATTTATTTAATTTGATAATTTATGAAAGTTGACAATTTAATATTTTTTTAACTGATATTACTCTAGCAAATTCTTTTGGATGATTATAATTATCTATAAAATAGTTGTAGAATTGTTTTGATATGTCATAAAAAATTATCTTGATCCGGCACGAATCTCGATACAAAATCGAGTTGGAAACTTCTGAAATTAAAATTGAGACCATCCGAACTCTGATCTCAACAAACTTACAGTCAAACTGAACGTCTCGGAAATACGAACCCAACGACACCAAATTTGACTCAATCCGAGCACAAATGAGTCCAAATCAAGGACCCGAAGTGCTGTTGAAAGGTTCGAACCACAATTTGGGCTACCAAACGGTTTCCAAACATGACGTGCTTATAGTCGAATTGAGCGGCTCGACGAGAAGAATCCAACGAGCCCAAGATTGCCAAATTCTGACATTATAAAGACCTTCAAATGTCTGACGAACGGTCCAGAATCAAGGGATTCAATATTGGTCGTCCATCCAACCACTCCCTATTTATCCTTGATCTCTCACATATTTACGGATCATGCCACTCAAGAAATCTATAAATAGACTCCTCATTCCTCTTGAAAAGAGACCGAAGCAGGAAGAGGAGAAGAGAAGAGAAGGAAGAGAAGGAAGAAGCTCCTCCTCGACCACCATCGGAGTCTCGCCGGACCACCACATGAGGTCCTCGACCACCGTTGGAGTCTTGCCAAACCACCACATGAGGTCATCGACCACTGCCAGAGTTTTTCGGACCACCACCTGAGGCCTAGACTTCCGTTGGACCACCGCTTGAAGTCGTTGCTTTGTCGAACCACCACTTGAGGTCCTGTGCTCCACCAGGCCACCACCTGAGGTTCGGACTTCCACCGGACCACCGCCTGACGTCGTTGCTTCGCTGGGCCACCACTTGAGGCCCTGTGCTCCACCATATCACCACTTGAGGTCCGGACTTCCGCCGGACCACTACTTAAGACCCTGTGCTCCACCAGGTCACCACTTGAGGCCCGGACTTCTGCCGGACCGCCAGACCACCACCTGAGGCCCAGACTTTCTCCAGACCACCGCTTAACGTCGTTGCTCTACCAGACCACCACTTGAGACCCAGACTTCCGTCGGACCACCACATGACGCCCGGACTTCTGCCGGACAACCACCTGATGCCTGAACTTCCACTGGACCACCACCAGAGGCCCGGACTTCCGCCGCACCACCACATGAGGCACGGACTTCTGCCGGACCATCACCTGAGGCCCGAACTTTTGCCGGACCACCACTTGAGGCCCGGAGTTCTACCTGTGAGATCTCGTTCCCTTACTGTTCCTCTCTGAATTGGATTTTCCTCCCAGGATCGTCCAGGCCGATCAGTGCTTTGAAAACAGCTGATTTCTGGAGTGTTTCTGGAATGATTTTTGGACTGGATCGTCCAGGACGATTTTGGATCGTCCTGGGACGATCAGTGTATGGCAAAATCCCGAGAGCAAGGAGTTTTGGCAAATTAATTATCATCCTGTATCGTCCTGCAAAATCATCCAGTACGATTGGAAATTGGTCACATCGTCCTGGACGATGTCGCGATCGGCCAGGACGATCAGACTAAGGTTATAAGGAAATCAACTCGTTTTGAGGAGAGAGAAATCATTTTTATAAAATCAGAAATATCTGAGGAGAGAGAAAGAGAAGAAAAGTAAAGGAAATCTTGGGTTTCGGAGGCCGCGGAGCG
>NW_021319455.1:1087915-1185417 GCF_001605985.2 Dendrobium catenatum
ACCTGCTGGGCTTTGTAAAGCTCATTATATGTGGTTGATATTTTCAGGTCAGGGCAAGGGAGCAGAAGATAGGAATTGATCCGGTTCTACAGGTTTTAGTTCTTTTGATGATTTTGATTCTTTTGTACTCAGGACATGATAGATTTCAGTATCTGTGGTTTTAGCATAGTTCCTGAGTATTGTATATGATGTTTTGAGATATGGATCGACTTGTATATGGATGTTTTAAATTTATAGACTTTTTTATAAACTGTTATTAATTGGAGCCTATAGATGACTCTGGTAAATGGCTGGGTTGATCGACATTCTTTCCAAGTTAGATCTTGGGGCGTGGCACTACCATAGTACCGCCCTAAAATTACGGTCTATAGGACCCTTATCTCCTGCCGACTATGGTTCTTCCGACATTCGTCGCCTACTACGATCTTTTCTACCTCCATCATCAGACAACGGTCTTCCTAACCTCAGTTTCCTGCCAACTACAATCTTTCCAACCTCTATCCCATCAACTATGGTCCTGTCGACCAAACAAACATATATATGTAACTCCCACCATATAATGTGCCCTATATGATATATATTTGAGACATCAAGCCAATGTCTTCTCATAAGGAAGGGCCTCATTTGTAATCGACTGCAAATACTAGTGGATTCATTCAAACTGGGCTAGGCCCCATGGTTTTTCCCATTTTTTTAGGAGTTTCCACGTAAAAACTTTGGTGTCTCTTATGAATACTGCACCCTCTCTCTTATCTGCTTGTGTGCTGGATCTTCGTACAACGCTAAGGCATTAAACCATATATTTCTCTACGGCCACGAATACTCCAAGACACAACAGTTATCATAAAAAAAAATCATTTCATGTATATTTTTTAAAAAAATCATTTCATGTAGATTTTCTTTTATAAAATAGGATAATAATTTTATGTTACAGGCTGCAAATTTTAGTATATCATTATAAAAAATTCATCATCATCATAAAAATTTGCAAAAAAAATTGCATATAGCTCAGAAAAATTTCTAAAAAAATTGGCTCAAATAGGCCCATATAATCTTTGTCATTCTCTATTCTCTAATAAACTAAGGTTTAATTTTTATTATTTTCTAAAGAAATTTTCTAGTATAAAAAATTATAATTTAAAAAAATTTTAAATTAAAAATTTACTTTAAAAAGTAGTTAAAAAGCTATCCCAAACAAAACCTAAATATTTATTATTCTTGGTTGTTGGCCTTTGACCAACTTTGCACATGGCTCTATATAATCTTGTTATAAGCACAGCCGAGGTCTAAATGCAATGTGCTATTTAGGGAGAAAAAAACGTGTTCCCTATCTTATTGTATTTGTTATTAAATAAATAAAATACATAATTATTTAATTAAAAGTATGTTAAACTAATTATTATAATTACATTTAAATTAAAATTTTTTAATCAAAATAATTCTTTCATATAGTTTTTTGTTTTGTTGGACTAAAAATTGAACTATGCCTCTATGGTTCACCTTGCCATGCAAATTGAGTAATGTTAAGTTACAAAAAACTGTCTTGGTTGTGCATGAATCTTGATGCATATTTGAATTGAAAATTTTCAAAATTAAATTGGGGATTATCCAAACTCCGATTTCAACACTTATAGTCAAATTGAACGTTTCAATGAGATGAACATAACAATATCAAAAGCGGTCTAACCAGAGCCCAAATGGGTCCAAATTAAGAGACAAAGCATATTTGGAAGCTTAAAAACGTTATTGGATAACCCAAATGATCTTCAGATATGAGATGCCATTAAGACACTTAAATGCAGAATAAATGCTCTATGATCAAGGGAATCATATGAGCCGTGTGATGGAGTACTCTGAATTTTTCATTGATCTACTCCATATTTACGGAACATGCTACTCACAAAATCTATAAATAGACCATCACTCTCTACATGAATAGGGTTTTTGGAGGTTTGGGCCCTGGGCTAGAGACTCAAGAGAGCTCTGAAGCTCCAAGAGTCCAGAAGCTCCACCCAGCAACCATCGTTGGCAGATCCTTGCCGTCCAGCCAACTCTGTGGATCTTTGCCTGACCATCGTCATCGAACCTCCGTCTAGTCTCCATTGACAGGTCTCCACCTAACCTTTGCTGGCCGCGTACTACGATCCCCCCGACCTCCATCACTCGACAACAATCCCTTCGACCTCAGTCACATGACGATGGTCCCTTCGATCTCCATCACTCAAAATTGGTCCTATCTACCTCAGTCGCCCAACTACCATCCTTTTGACCTCTGTCGTCTGACTATGATCTCTCCAACCACCGTTACGACGTCGCCCACCGACTACAATCCCATCGAAAATGTGTATTCTTATTAATGACTTGATCACCCAAAGTCACAATCCTCCCACTAGATCTATCATTACAAAAAATACACTCCATATATTCAATTTATGTATAATCTTAAGTGTAAAATTTAAAAAAGAAATTCTTATAATTTAAGATAAAGGAGTTTATTGATGATGTGATAAATAGTTATAATGCTTATTCTATTAATTTTTTTTCAAGGTGAGCAATTATGTATCCTACTCACCAGCAATGCACTCATTAATAATATTTATTGATAATAAAATAAAATTTAACCTATTTTGCAACAAAAAAAAAAACAACTTGTGTAAGAATTTGGATCAGCTAAAATACTAATGTGCATATATTTCAAGATTGTTGTATGTGTGGTTGGTGAAGAGTGTTTCTATTCACATATTCTCACCAAAAAGATAGATAAGTCAAATACTCAAAACTCACATGTGATTATCATCTATTGTTGATGCCAACAGATAACACCATCATGTAAAGATAAGCATTAGAATATTCTTTATATATATAAGAATAGCCATGACTTAATTTTTTTCTCTTTGCCTCTTCCTCGATTCACAAGATTGTGCGAAGTATATAGGAATTTAGTTAACGTGTCATACTTTAAAACTATGGGAGAGAGAGTTATGGAGCATAGGTTACGATGTGATACTAATGTTTTTGAAAATCAATTTGGATTCATGACGGATAGATCTACTATGGAAGCTATATATTTATTGAGAGGTTTGATGGAGACGTATAGAGAGAATAAGGAAGATTTATATATGATATTTATTGATTTAGAAAAAAATATATGATAATGTTCCAAGAGAAGTGCTATGGAGAGTTCTAGAAAAGAAAGTAGTTAATAATGCTTACATTCAAGTTATTAAAGATATGTATGGAGGAGATGTTACTTGTGTTTGTGGTTTGACTAAGCCTTTTTCTATTTCAGTTGGATTATGTCAAAGATCAACCTTAAGCTCATATCTTTTTTGGCTTTAGTTATGGATGGTCTTACTAGACATTTGCAAGAGGTTGTACATTGGTGTATACTTTTGCTGACGATATTCTTCTTGTTGATAAGACTAGAGAGGGAGTTGAATGTAAACTTGAATTATGAATGTCAACTTTAGAGTCTAAAGATTTTTGTTTGAGTAGCTCTAAAATCGAACATATGGAGTGTAATTTTAGTAGTAATAGATGCAGCGACGAGATACTGACTTTGGACAATCAAGTAATTAATAAGAGTGAACGCTTTAGATATATTGGGTCTATTATTCAGAATGATGGTGAAATAAATGAGGATGTTATTTGCAGAATTCAAGTTGGATGGCTGAAGTAGAGGAATGCATCGGACTTGTTGTGTGATAGAAAAGTCTCCCTCAAACTTAAGGGAGAATTCTATAAGATGGTGGTCAGACTTGCAATGCTTTATGACACAGAATATTGGCCATTACAAGAGAAGCATAATATTAAACTAAGTGTTGCAAAGATGAGGATGCTCAGGTGGATGATTAGTTTTACTCTTACAGAAAGGATACGAAACGAGCATACAAGTGAAAAGGTTGGAGTAGCTTTAATGGAAGATAATATTAGAGAGAGTCACCTTAGATGGTTTGATCACATAAAACAACGGCCTTCTAATGACTCAGTTAGGAGAGTAGATGTATTAGAGTTGGCTTATATTAAAAAAGGTAAAGATAGATCTAAAAAAACTTGATTATAAAATATTAGAAATGACATTTCTTTATTAGATTTAATTGAGAATTTTACTCTTACCGGCACAAAATGGAAAGAAATGATTCATGTAGCCGACCACACATGGTGGGTTAAAGGCTTGATATTATTGTTCCTCAATTCGGAATCTTTCAACCGAGAAATTATTATGTACGAATTACATAAGCAATTTTAAGTGTGTATGATCAATCAAATGCATACTCAGTACACAGCTATTTCTAGGTTGTTTTGTACTCGCACCTAATTGATTGCAAGTGAACAGCTAAATGGTTGGGCACTCACACCTGATTACTCTAAGTATATTCAATAAAAAGTCTAAATTAATTTATGCATGCTTCAACATAAACTCAGCTATATGAAATGTGAGAAAGAATCTGAAAGATAAAAGTGGAATTCCGATTCCAAAGCTCATTTTTTGAAGAAAACAGGGCAATGTCAACACATATTTACAGTGCTTTCCTTTGACAAATTGCAACTATCCAGCTCAGAGTTTCTCTAGCTTTATCTCTACTAGAACTAACCAGAACTGGAATTGGGTTATCTACATATAAAACTCTAAGCATAGATAGGGAAAACAAACAAAGAGAAAGCAACTTTGTAACCACTAGGCATAATCAGTCAGGAAATACCAGCAAGATACTTCGAATCACTCCATCAGCAGCCATTGCCAGCACTCAGTGGGGGTTTGAAGACTGCATCGAAAACTTCAGGAGATGATGAAATTGTGGCTCTTTCTCTATAAGCATCATCACAGATCAATGGGCTCAGTGTGATCTTCGATTGCGAGGCGCTCCGATACGTCGGCTAGAGACTTAAGGTTGCATTTAATTAGAGCCTCGACGAAGAAGCATGTCTCATCCTTTGTGTTTCCATCGGGCACATCCACGACAAATGACTCGATAACAAGAGTGCCGGATCTTCCGTCGATGCACTCAGGGTGGACAGTAACGATCGACGAGTAGTTCTGTAGATCATAAAAGGAAAGAAATGAGCAATGGGGTACTCCTTCCTACTTTACTTGACTTGTACTCAGGGTAATGAATGACAAAATGGGTATAAACTACAGGATGCTTACTTGTCCCACCAACAATGGTATTTGGTGGTCTTAAATTTCTATTTTGAAGTCTGATACTTAAGTGTAGTTTCTATCAAATCTCTTTTTATTTTAAACAATCGTCTTCCAATCATTCTGATATAACTATTTTAGAAAAAAATGTATGCAGAATATCATAATCTTTGTTCAGAATAAGTCTCAAAACTATTAAATTTATTTAAAGATAAGTAAATTACATTAAGAATCAAATAAAATTTATATTTTACTCCTCTCAAAGTAAATGGTTTTAAAGCTCTTTTTGACAAAAGGGCCAATTTTTTCCATCGTGTTGGGAGAATTTGATTCTTAAAGGCATGTCGTACCTTATGATTCAGCACTACCAATATGCAATTCACAACACTACCGGTCCAAAACAAAGATGCAAGCGAAGGTCAACAAATGCATAATACCGTTGGTGCAAACTCCATTAAAAAAGATCATTTAAAAAGGATTAGCTCCACCAATTTATGTCGGAAATACCCATAGATGGATGCAAACTAAGTAATAAAGAATTGATGGCAGATGCAAAGAATTATATATATAACAAAAAGCATGTGCATCAAGCTTGGCTAGAAAAAAAAAGATTCCGTACCAAGGAAATTTGGCTCCATTCTATATTGGAAGCAGAAGAGTAGTAGATACTTTAAAGAATATAACTTAAAAAAAAGGAAACAGAGAGGCATAAGGTGAAGAAACCAGAGGATAACAAAACATTATGATTATTAAAGTGGAGGGTTGTATTTGGTAGTCGACAACCAGCGTAAAATTTGTGGAATAATCATAACATGAATACTTTAATACATTGTGTCAATGTTAAGTCGTTCCTTAAAAGTGACGTGCTATATGAACTAAATACAGTGAGAAGTGCGCAAGGGCTTGCTGCACCGACACCCGTATACAGTGTTAAATATGCAAGAGTTCCCACATCATGGACATATGTGGGAAAATAAGCTAATTCATGAAACTAAAATTAGGTTAGGATTGTGGAATGTATGTTCCCTTAAAAGAAAATTAATGAAATTAATTGATATTATGATTAATAGGAAGATAAATATTTTATGCATTCAGGAAACTAAATGGATGAGAGAGAAGGATAAGGAGATTAATAATTTAGGGTTTAAACTTTGATATTCTAGTAGGAGTCGTACTAGAAATAATGTATATATGATTATAGATAAGAGTTTGAAAGATAGTGTTGTAAAAATTGATAGAATTAGAGATAGAATTAGAGATAGAATTATGATTTGAAGATTATTATTGATAATAAGATTATTAATATTATAAGTGTTTATATTACTCAAGTAAGTTTGGATATGTGCTCAAAATTAAAATTTTAGAATGATTTAGAATAATTAATACAAAAAATACATCCTAAAGAAAAAAATTTTATTGAGGGAGATTTAAATGGATATGTTTGTAGAGAGGTAGAGGATTTTAAAAGCATTCATGATGGTCATGGGTTTGTAGCAACTAATGAAGGTGATAAGACTATATTAGATTTTGTTATAGCTTATGATTTTATTATTGCTAATATGTTATTTATGAAAAGAAAAGAGATGAACATCTCATCAATTATAAGAATGAATACAGTAAAACTCAGATAGATTATTTTCTTGTAAGAATAATAGATCGTTTAGATTCCAACTGAAAGTCTATGTACCCAACACTGCTTATTAGTTTTGGACTTTAAAATGAAAGGTCAGAGTATGAAAAATATAATATATTATTGTTCTAGGATTATATGGTGGTATTTAAGGAACTCTAACGAAAATATCTTTGAGAGTAAGATTCACGATCTTAAGATTTTGTTGGTGCATGAGGAAGCTATGTTATGTGAAAAATAATAACTTGTAATATTAAGAATATTGCAAAAGATGTGCTTGGAGTATCAAAAGAAAAAGCTTTAAATAATAAAATAGTTGGTGGTAGAATAAAAAATGTGCAAGAAAAAGATAAAAATAAGAATATTTATTATAAAAATTGATTTAGATGTAAAAATTCTGAAAATTGAGAAAGATATAAAATTGTCTGTAAGGAGTCTAAGAAAGCATTCTGCGATATAAAGACATTAGCTTTTAATTATTTATATAATAGATTATATATTAAAGAGGGCAAAAGATATATGTATAAGCTAACAAAATAAAGAGATGTTAGTAAAGATTTAGTTCAAGTGAAGTACACTATAGATGAAGATCAAAAAGTATTTTTTTAGAAAAGGATATTCAACAAAGGTGGATGAGATATTTTGCTAAGCTTTTTAATGAAGATTATAAAAATGCGATTCACTTTAGTGGCCTTAACATTCTAAATGAAAATAAAATTTTTTATTTTTATCAACGTATTACTAAAACTGAAGTTAAAGATGCTTCAAAGAAAATGAAGCTATTTGACCTGATGATATTCCAATAGAGGCAAGGAAATGCTTAGGAGAAGAACTTTTTTGACTTACTAAACTTTTTAATATTATTTTGAAGACTAAGAAGATGCCAAATGTGTGGAGAATAAGTGTGTTGATTCCTATCTTTAAGAATAAAGGTTATGCACAAGATTGTGCAAATTATAGAGGAAATAAGTTGATGTATCTTACTTTAAAATGATGAGAGAGAGTTATGGAGCATAGGTTATGACGTGATACTAATGTTTCTCAAAATCAATTTAAATTCATGTCAGGTATTTCTACTGTACAAGCCATACATTTATTGAGAGGTTTGATGGAGAAGTATAGAGAGAAAAAGGAAGATCTTCATATGATATTTATTGAGGTCAACCTTAGAGTCTAAAGGTTTTCGTTTGAGTATATCTAAAATCAAATACATTGAGTGTAATTTTAGTGGTAATAGATCTAGTGGCGGGTTTGCGACTTTGAGCGATAAAGTCATTAATAAGAGTACACATTTTAGATATCTTGGGTCTATTGTTCAGAGTGATAGTGAAATAGATGGGGATATTATTAGTAGGATTAAAGTTGGATGGGTTTAGTGGAGGAATGCATCGGGCTTATTGTGTAATAGAAAAGTACCCCTAAAACTTAATAGAACATTCTATAAGATGGTGGTTAGATCTACAATATTTTATGGTGCAGAATGAAGGCTATTAAAAGAGAAGCATAATATTAAGTTAAGTGTTGCAGAGATGAGGATGCTCAGATGGATGAGTGGCGTTACTTTTAGAGACAAGATACAAAATGAGCATATACGTGAAAAGGCTGGAGTAGCTCCAGTGGCAGATAAGATTAGAGAGAGTTGCCTTAGATGGTTTGGTCATATAAAACATCAACCTTCTGATGACCTGGTTAGGAGAGTAGATGTATTATATTTGACTTATGTTAAAAAAGATAAAGGTAGAACTAAAAAGACTTGGTTATAAAATATTAGAAATGACCTTTTTTTTATAAGATCTAAATGTCAATTTGACTCTTAACTAGACACAAAGGAGAAAAATGATCCATGTAGCCGACCCCATATAGTGAGATAAAGGCTTGATGTTGTTGTTGTTGAATGAAATTAACAATCTCTTACATCCAATTTTCAAATTCTCACTTAAATGTCAAAAGTCACAAAAAATCCCAATCAATATTTTTTGCTTTTGTGAAATACCCAACAGTTTGATTGTGGCACGTACAAATATATATACTAGTTTTGTAAACAAAAAATGTATATTGATATCTAGATATAAATTATATGAGAATAAGCTTGAAAATAATTGATTTTTCTTTGAAATGAGTGAAATTCAAACACTTAATATAAAAATAATCCAATGATTTGTAAGCACACATACAATAATATTAATATGAAAGAAATCCAATGATTTTAGAGCACATATATAGTTTTTATTAGGATATGTTGGCCAATTTTTTTCTTTTATAAATATGAAAATTTTGAGTGTTATTTATGTAATTCCCCAAACAATTTTAACCAAGAATTATTGTTCGTTAATTATTATGATGGACGGGAGAATTCAAAAAGTACATGGAATTAACCCAGAATCTGTGATAATAATAAAAAAAAAAAACGTTAAGTGGTAAGAATAAACGAAAAATAGAAGCAAAAAAATAAAAAAATAAAAAACCTCTTCAGATAAACCACGAACGCAGAATACGATAGGTAAAGCTTCAATCAAACCTGTAAACGATGATCCCCTCCAACGATCTTGATCCCAAATATGTGTTCATCGTCATCAAGCAGCTCCAGCCTCTCAGTACTGGTAGTAGCCGGAAGCCCTGACTTCACATTCACTTCCCTAACGCTTCCAATCTCCAAATCCCCTTGAACCACACATCTACTCACAAAGGGTTTGTACTTCTGCGGCTGATCAAATCTCCTCACCAGAGACCATACCTTCAAGATTTAGGGGAAAAAAAAAAACATCAGCTACATGAAATCCAATCCATACATCGACCTAATGATCTGATCGCATCTCACAATAGAGATATAATAAAAATAAAGGGATCGAGGTCTCACGAGGTGAACCGGCGCTTTGATGTGCTTCACGAGAGCAGAGCTGCACTGATTCCCTATCGTCACATGCCTGTGATGCCTTCGAACGTACTCCGCTTCCATCGTCCTGCACACGTTCAAGCTCATGTCGTCGGCCCACCACCCGCCGCCGCCGTTTCTTCCGCCGACAGCCGGATCGCCGGATCTCCCCCTTGCTCTGCTCTCTCCCCCCATCCACTCCTTCCGAATCGAACGATACGCCTCTCACCTCTCTCTCTCAGTGGCGAGACTCCTCTGGGCTCGATCGTTTCTGGACTCCACCATCTTAAGAAAAAAAGAAAGGGGATAAAGTCCACCAGGAAGCAACCAATCGGCAATTCAGCAAACAAACCGCACGTAAATTTCTTATGCGAAATCAACCGATTACCGTTCGATTAACCGATCGTCGATCACGGATTCACGGCGGCTACCTGTTGATGCCTGCGGGCAAAATTAACGGCGGGAGAGGAAACTCGCATAAGCTTTGTATGCGGTCGTGCATATGATGCTACGGTGCTGCTTCTCTACCCCACCATTCACGCACAAGATCATCTTCAGTGTATGCTTGGGATATGCCCCTTGGATGATCCTCTAATTACGGAAACGCCACTATTTGATGCCAATTTCCGTCGTATCCATTGGCTGGGTTAGTTTTATATATTTTTTTCTAATTTCATATGCATATTTTTTTTAACCTTATATGAGCGCACGTTGTAACAATGCATAAATCTTTTTGAGTGCTCCTATTAAAATAAATAATAATAATAATAATAATTAGGGGAAATTTTTAAATTAGGTATTATTAAAATCTTAATAATGTAATTAAATATTGAAAAAAATAAATTTAAAAGTAGATAAAGTCGTCCATCAAACATGAGACTCATGCTGACTCAGGATACTGTGTATAATTTTTGGTCCGGACTGTGAGTGTATATACTGTTTATAATTTTTGTACATATTTTAGTTAAAACTTTGTACGTAATATTTATACACAGTATGTACACTAACAGCACGGGCGAAAACTTTCCATCTGAATTCTGCACGAAATAGTTTCTCCACTCCAAGAAGATGTATTGGAAATCAAAAATACTAAAATAAAGTTTTCAAAGTGATGTGTGATTAAACAATTAAGTTTAAGTTTTAAAGTTCTTAAAAATGAATTTTATATTTTAAAATAAAATTTTAAATTAATTTTTTTCTAATAGGATATATCACTTAATCAGATGAAATATCATGGTATTTCTAAACCCCATTATTTTTGTTAAATAAAATATTTTCTTTTAGACTAATATTTTTTAATTGTTAAAAATTTTGAGACTATCCACATAGAATAAAAATCATACATAATTATAAAATGTTTAAATTTTATTTTAAGTAATATTAAATTTTATATTGCACGAATCTTAAAGCTTAAATTTTATTCCATGATGCCGTACGCATGAGATGTTTTATAAATAACGGATATGACATCCATGTTAAGCATATACTTCAAAGTATATTATTTTGATTGGTATAATTAAGAGAATGTTAACGGGTCGGGTCAGATCTTAAGTGGATGAGAATCAAATGAGATCAAGTCCATCCGGGTACCGAACCCGATAATTAACCAGATTTGACCCGGTAGAGCATGAAAGATTGAAAGATACGCGGCCGGTTGGATCGATGGCGATGGATAAATATATTTTGATCGAATCTTATTATGATAAATTACATTATTACATAAATAAATATATTTTTTTATAAAAACAATTAAACTATTAAACAATGAAAATATTTTCTTTAGTAAATAATGCATAGGATTAATTATTCTGTATGGACGCCAAACGTCTATTTATTCAATAATACATTACATTATCTAATAAATTATTTATATAGAGATTTTATATGTAATAAAAATAAATCCATCTTAATATAAAATATATTCTTATAGTACTTTGAAAATCAAACAAAAATACATATATTTGTACTATGCAATAAATAAAAAACTCTAAGAAATCAAATAATTACATTTGTTATAAACTTAACTCTCAAAATAATAGAAAACAAGCTTACATTATAATCATAACTATTGATTGTAACCTTTTTGGTCTCCTCCAACTTTGAATTTATTTAGCAAAAATATCATTCATCATCATCATTATGCTTATCTAATTATTTGAGGTCACATTCTAAACTTATCTTTCCTAAAGTTTAGATTTTATATTAAATTTATTTTGCAAAAATCACTTTCTAAGATTTAATATTAGATTTAGATAAATGCATGTCTACTCTAATTGTATTTTTTTTTCTTTTTTTAAAAATAAACATAATAAAAATAATAAAATGGAGTAAATAAAAATATTATTTTTAAAGAAAGAAATGATGAATTTATTTTTAAAAAATGATTAATAATAAATCATAGCATATATGAGTTGAACCTCTAACTTTAGAGGTATAATGATATTTGCCAATTCTTTTACTATTGTTGTGTCCTAGAATATTAGCGACGATAGAGAAATATATAGTTTAACGTCTTAGCATTGCACAAAGATCCAGCACACAATCAGATAAAAGAGAGGGTGTAGCATTCATAAGAGACACCATAGTTTTTACGTGAAAACCCCTGAAAAGGGGGAAAAATCATGGGGTTTGGCCCAATTTCAATGAATCCACTAGTCTTTGCAGTCGATTACAAATGAGGCCCTTTCTTAGGATAAGGCCTTGGCTTGATGTCACAAATGTACATCATATATATTGTATTACATGGTGGGAGTTATAATAATATACATGTTTTGTTTGGTTATAAGGGCCATAGTCAGCACGTGACAGGGGTCCGAAAGACCGTTGTCTGGTGATGGAGGTTGAAAGAACCATTGTAGGTGATGGAGGTCGGAAGGACCATAGTCGGCAGCAGACCGGGGTCAGAAAGCGTTGTCTGTTGATGGAGGTCGAAAGGACAATAGTAGGCGATGGAGGTCGGAAGGACCGTAGTCGGCAAGCGACCAGGGTCAAAAAGCATTGTCTGTTGATGGAAGTCGGAAGGACCATAGTAGGCGACGAAGGTCGAAAGTACCGTAGTCAGCAGGAGATCGGGGTCAGAAAGACCGTTGTCTGATGATGGAGGTCAGAAGGACCATTGTAGGTGATGGAGGTCGGAAGGATCGTAGTCTGCAGGAGACCGAGGTCTAAAAAATCGTTGTCTAGTGATGGAGGTCGAAATGAACATAGTAGGTGACGAAGGTCAGAAGGACCGTAGTCGGCAGGAAACCGGGGTCTAAAAGACTGTTGTCTGGTTAAAGAGGTAAAAAATGATCATAGTAGGTAATGGAGGTCAGAATGATCATAATCAGTAGGAGATAGATGTCCAAAAGATCGTAGTTGGTAGGAGACCGGGGTCAGAAAGATCATGGTAGAAGAGCGGTATTTCGGGAGAACTCTCGGCATCAAGTGGTGGCGTGGCAAAAGTCCGAGCCTCAGGTTATGGACCAGTAGAATTTTGGGTCTCAAGTGGTTGTCCGGTAGAAGTCCCGGACTCAGGTGGTGGTCCAGCAGAACTTCAGGCGTTATGTGGTATCCTTGTGGAGCTCGGGGCCTCAAGTGGTGGCCTGGCGGAAGTTCGAGCCTCAGGTGGTTGCATGGTAGAGCACAGGGCCTCAAGTTGTGGTACGACAGAAGTCCAGTGCTCAAATAGTGGACCGTCAGAGCAACGATGTCAGTCGGTGGTTCGACGGAGGTGAAGCCCTCAAGTGGTGGTCCGGTGAAGCTCAGGGACTCAGGTGGTGGTCCAGTTAAGCAATGATGTCAGGCGGTGGTCTGGCGGAGGTGTGGGCCTCAAGTGGTGATCCGGCGAAGGCTTAGGGCCTCAGGTGGTGGTCCGGCGGAGCAATGATGTCAGGCGGTGGTCCGGCGGAGGTGAGGGCCTCAAGTGGTGTTCCGGTAAATATGAGAGCCTCAGGTGGTGGTCCGGCAGAGTAACGATGCCAGGCGGTGGTCCGGCGGAGGTGAGGGCCTCAAGTGGTTGTCCGGCGGAGTTCAGGACCTCAGGTGGTGGTCTGGCGGAGCAACGATATCAGGCAGTGGCACGGTGGAGGTAAGGGCCTCAAGTGGTGGTCCGGCGAAGGTGAGGGCCTCAGGTTATGGTCCGGCGGAGCAACGATGTCAGACGGTGGTCCGGCAGAGCAACAATGTCAGGCGGTGGTCCGGTGGAGCAATGATGTCAGGCAGTGGTACGGCGAAGGTAAGGGCCTCAAGTGGTGGTCCGGTGAAGGTGAGGGCCTCAGGTTATGGTCCGGCAGAGTAACGATGTCAGGCGGTGGTCCGGCGGAGGTGATGGCCTTAAGTGGTGGTCCAGCGGATCTCAGACGGTGGTCGAGGAGGTGCTTCTTCCTTCTCTTCCTTCTTTTCTTTCTTCCCTCCGTTTTCAAGAGAAATGAGGGGTTTATTTATAAATTTCTAGAGTGACATGGCCCGTAAATAGGTAAGAGATCAAGGGTAAATAGGGAGTGGTTGGATGAACGACCGATATTGAATCCCTTGATCATGCACCATTCGTCAAACATTTGAAGGCCTTAATAATGTCGTAATTCGGCGATCTTCGGCTCATTGGATTCGTCTCATCGAGCTGCTCAATTCGACTATAAGCACGTCATGTTTGGAAATGGTTTGGTAACCCAAATTGTGGTTTGAACCTTCCAACAGCGCTTTGGGTCCTTGATTTGGACTCATTTGGGCTCGGATTGAGTCGAATTTGCCGTCGTTGGGTTTGTATTTCCAAGACGTTCAGTTTGACTATAAGTTTGTTGAAATCGGAGTTCGGATGGTGCCAATTTTAATTTCAGAAGTTTCCAACTTGATTTTGCATTGATACTTGTGCCCGATCAAGATAATTTTTTGAGGACTTATCAACTATTATTTTTTCCGAATATAAAATTACAATTATTCAAACTCAAAAAATGAAAAATAAAATCAAGATATTTAGTTTTAAATATAAGAATTTAAAAGTTACATGGACAAAGTTAAGGAAAAAAAAAAGGACTTGAGCTTCCTTCAGCAAATATTCAAAAAGCAGTTCTTTAATAATTTTTTTTTAATCAGTAAAAAAATAGTAGCAAAATATTGTCCCAAACATAGCCTTACCGTTTTGATTCACAAATCTTTTTCAGATTTAGGTGAGGGTCTGCAGGTTATGGTCGGCGAGCAAACGATGTTCAAGCAAAAAACTAAATAAAATATGTTTTTTAAAACAAAAACTAAAATAATTCCAAACAATTCTTAATAATATATTTATCTAATAACTTATTTATATTTATTCAATAATACATTACATTATCTAATAAATTATTTATATAGAGATTTTATATGTAATAAAAATAAATCCATCTTAATATAAAATATATTCTTATTGTACTTTGAAAATCAAACAAAAATACATATATTTGTACTATACAATAAATAAAAAACTCTAAAAAATCAAATAATTACATTTGTTATAAACTTAACTCTCAAAATAATATAAAACAAGCTTACATTATAATTATAACTATTGATTGTAACCTTTTTGGTCTCCTCCAACTTTGAATTTATTTAGCAAAAATATCATTCATCATCATCATTATGCTTATCTAATTATTTGAGGTCACATTCTAAACTTATCTTTCCTAAAGTTTAGATTTTATATTAAATTTATTTGCAAAAATCACTTTCTAAGATTTAATATTAGATTTAGATAAATGCATGTCTACTCTAATTGTATTTTTTTTTTCTTTTTTAAAAAATAAACATAATAAAAATAATAAAATGGAGTAAATAAAGATATTATTTTTAAAGAAAGAAATGATGAATTTATTTTTAAAAAATGATTAATAATAAATCATAACATATATGTGTTGAACCTCTGACTTTAGAGGTATAATGATATTTGCCAATTCTTTTACTATTGTTGTGTCCTAGAATATTAGCGACAATAGAGAAATATATAGTTTAACGTCTTAGCATTGCACAAAGATCCAGCACACAATCAGATAAAAGAGAGGGTATAGCATTCATAAGAGACACCATAGTTTTTTACGTGAAAACCCCTGAAAAGGGGGAAAAACCATGGGGTCTGGCCTAATTTCAATGAATCCACTAGTCTTTGCAGTCGATTACAAATGAGGCCCTTTCTTAGGATAAGGCTTTGGCTTGATGTCACAAATGTACATCATATATAGCGTATTACATGGTGGGAGTTATAATAATAGACATGTTTGTTTGGTTATAAGGGCCATAGTCAGCACGTGACAGGGGTCTGAAAGACCGTTGTCTGGTGATGGAGGTTGAAAGGACCATTGTAGATGATGGAGGTCGGAAGGACCATAGTCGGCAGCAGACCGGGGTCAGAAAGCGTTGTCTGTTGATGGAGGTCGAAAGGATCATAGTAGGCGACGGAGGTCGGAAGGATCGTAGTCGGCAAGCGACCAGGGTCAGAAAGCATTGTCTGTTGATGGAAGTCGGAAGGACCATAGTAGGCGACGAAGGTCGGAAGTACGTAGTCAGCAGGAGATCGGGGTCAGAAAGACCGTTGTCTGGTGATGGAGGTCAGAAGGACCATTGTAGGTGATGGAGGTTGGAAGGATCGTAGTCTGCAGGAGACCGGGGTCTGAAAAATCGTTGTCTAGTGATGGAGGTCAGAAGGACCGTAGTCGGCAGGAAACCGGGGTCTAAAAGACTGTTGTCTGGTTAAAGTGGTAAAAAATGATCATAGTAGGTAATGGAGGTCAGAATGACCATAATAAGTAGGAGATAGATGTCCAAAAGATCGTAGTTGGTAGGAGACCGGGGTCAGAAAGATCGTGGTAGAAGGGCGGTATTTCGGGAGAACTCTCGGCATCAAGTGGTGGCCTGGCAGAAGTCCAAGCCTCAGGTTATGGACCAGTAGAATTTTGGGTCTCAGGTGGTTGTCCAGTAGAAGTCCGGGACTCAGATGGTGGTCCAGCAGAACTTCAGGCGTCATGTGGTATCCTTGTGGAGCTCGGGGCCTCAAGTGGTGGCCTGGCGGAAGTCCGAGCCTCAGGTGGTTGCATGGTAGAGCACAGGGCCTCAAGTTGTGGTCCGGTAGAAGTCCAGGCCTCAAATAGTGGACCGTAAGAGCAACGATGTCAGTCGGTGGTTCGACGGAGGTGAGGGCCTCAAGTGGTGGTCCGGTGAAGCTCAGGGGCTCAGGTGGTGGTCCAGTTAAGCAACGATGTCAGGCGGTGGTCTGGCGGAGGTGTGGGCCTCAAGTGGTGATCCGACGAAGGCTTAGGGCCTCAGGTGGTGTTCCGGCGGAGCAATGATGTCAGGCGGTGGTCCGGCGGAGGTGAGGGCCTCAAGTGGTGTTCCGGCAAAGGTGAGAGCCTCAGGTGGTGGTCCGGCAGAGTAACGATGCCAGGCGGTGGTCCGGCGGAAGTGAGGGCCTCAAGTGGTTGTCTGGCGGAGTTCAGGACCTCAGGTGGTGGTCTGGCGGAGCAACAATATCAGGCAGTGGCACGGCGGAGGTAAGGGACTCAAGTGGTGGTCCGGCGAAGGTGAGGGCCTCAGGTTATGGTCCGGCGAAGCAACGATGTCAGGCGGTGGTCCGGCAGAGCAACAATGTCAGGCGGTGGTCCGGTAGAGCAACAATGTCAGGCGGTGGTCCGGTGGAGCAATGATGTCAGGCAGTGGTAAGGGTCTCAAGTGGTGGTCCGGCGAAGGTGAGGGTCTCAGGTTATGGTCCGGCAGAGCAACGATGTCAGGCGGTGGTCCGGCGGAGGTGATGGCCTTAAGTGGTGGTCCAGCGGATCTCAGACGGTGGCCGAGGAGGTGCTTCTTCCTTCTCTTCCTTCTCTTCTTCTCTTCTTGCTTCCCTCCGTTTTCAAGAGAAATGAGGGGTTTATTTATAAATTTCTAGAGTGGCATGGCCCGTAAATAGGTAAGAGATCAAGGGTAAATGGGGAGTGGTTGGATAAACGACCGATATTGAATCCCTTGATCATGCACCATTCTCAAACATTTGAAGGCCTTAATAATGTCGTAATTTGGCGATCTTTGGCTCATTGGATTCGTCTCATCGAGATGCTCGATTCGACTATAAGCACGTCATGTTTGGAAATGGTTTGGTAACCCAAATTGTGGTTTGAACCTTCCAACAGCGCTTTGGGTCCTTGATTGGACTCATTTGGGCTCGGATTGAGTCGAATTTGCCGTCGTTGGGTTTGTATTTCC
Organism: Dendrobium catenatum; assembly: GCF_001605985.2. NCBI lineage: Eukaryota > Viridiplantae > Streptophyta > Magnoliopsida > Asparagales > Orchidaceae > Dendrobium > Dendrobium catenatum. Next base: position 1,105,757 of record NW_021319455.1, read on the forward strand.
AAGACGTTCAGTTTGACTATAAGTTTGCTGAAATCGGAGTTCGGATGGTGCCAATTTTAATTTCGGAAGTTTCCAACTTGATTTTACATTGAGACTTTGAGCCCGATCAAGATAATTTTTTGAGGACGTATCAACTATTATTTTTTCTGAATATAAAATTACAATTATTCAAACTCAAAAAATGAAAAAAAAAATCCAAATATTTAGTTTAAAATATAAGAATTTAAAAGTTACATCGACAAAGTTAAGGAAAAAAAAAGGACTTGAGCTTCCTTCAGCAAATATTCAAAAGCAGTTCTTTAATAATTTTTTTTTTAATCAGTAAGAAAATAGTAGCAAAATATTGTCCCAAACATAGCCTTACCGTTTTGATTCACAAATCTTTTTCAGATTTACTAGGAATATTCTTTTTTTTTTAAATGTTAGAAAATGAAGTTCGATTGGAGGCAAGTACTGCATTTTGGAGTTTTACTACATTTTGGAGTTTTATTGTATTTTGGAGTGAAAAATAATTTTTTCGGTTGGAGATGCCCTTAGCCGAGTTGCCCATGCGCACAAAAGGAAGACCCACATGCATTGACACGACCTCTTGATACCTCGTGTTTGTGCACAAAGATAGGGATGTATGTGTGCCGAGTCGGCCCGTGAATAAGCTCGAACGTACGGGGTGTAAATTTCGGGTCACGGGTCGGGTTCGGGTCGAACCCGAACTGACCCAGCATTATTCGGGTCAACCCGAACCCGACCCATTTTTTGAAAACGGGTCGATTTTTCGGACCCGAACCTGACCCGCTTCAGGTTCTGGTCAACCCAACCCGCCCGACTGATTGGCGTTAGCAGCTTAGGCCTGAGGCGGAAAGTGGATGGCGGGCTGACATCAATGATTGCAACGGAGGACTCGATTGAGCGGGACTGTTTTACAAACAGGTCGAATCGGGTTTCCGAGTCAACCCGAAACTAACCCGATTTTACAAACTGGTCGAAATCCTGAACCCGAACCCAACCCGATTTGGGTCAACCCGAACCTGAAATTTTTGAGTCGAGTTCGAGTCGGGTTTTCGGGTCGGCTCAAATATTGACACCACTGCTCGAACTCAATTCATTAATGAGCTCACGAGTAAAGATTGTGAAATCAGGGATTCGAGCTTGAGCACATATATCATATGAGCTCAAGCTTGAGCTCAACTTGTAAACTTGTCGAGCAACTCAATTAACTTAAAATATATTAAAACTTAATTCTCAAAAAATTAAAAAAAAAAACTAATTTAAAATTAAGAAATCAAACTTAAAATCGAGTAATGCTTTATCTTTCCAAACGAACTCGAGCAATCAAGCAAAGCAACTTAGTAATTTAAATAATATGAACTGCTTGGTACTGCTTGATTGCTCGAGTTATTGGGTTCGGACACCTGACACGGCTTACGTTCGGTATTCACAGTACTGAGCAGTACTGAGCTCGGTATTGTGAAGTACTAAGTACCGAGCAGTACTAAGCTCGGGACTGAGCAGTACCAAACTCGTTACTGCTTGGTACTGCTCAGTACCAAGTAATAGGTGATATGACATATTTTTATTGGACTCCAAAAATATCCGGCATCCGAACCCAATAATTTGCCCTCGCATGGGCACATTGTTACTGATATGCACTTGCGAGTACACTCCGCACTTAAGCACACGCTCGCCAATGACAACCATTGCGCACGCGCGCTTGCCTGCCCGCACACTTCCACGATTCCATCCCATTTTGATAGCTCTTCTACTGCTAAAGAGGAAGGAGGGAAGGCAAGTTGAGCTAACTTTACAGCCAATCTCAGAATGATTTTTGTGTGTACTTTTTATATTTTGTTCTTCAATGTGAAACACATTTGCTTGTTAAAAATCTTGTTATTTTTTTACCATTAATATCATAGACGGTGATAACCGTTCAAATTTGATGCGCTTTTATTATTCTTTTGCTACACTTTTACAAATACATAATCATGAATGCACTTTTGCTGAATATTTACCGCAATTTTACAAAATGATAGCAAAAATGTATCAAATATTCAATTAGTAGGATATTTATTGTGTTTTTCTTGTCATTTTATAAAAGCGCTATAAATACTCAGCAAAAGTGCATTCATAATAGCATATTTATTGTCCTTTTGCTAGCATTTGCAAAAGCGCGGCAAAATGACCATAATGCAGCAAATTAGGATTGTTCTCGCCATTCGGTCTCCGCACATAATAATTTCTCTAATATCATATGAATATATTTTTTTCTCTTTTATATGATTATTGTTAGATCCATAATTATTCCTAGCATTTTTATTGAAAAAAAAAGGTTACATTTTGTTGTAAAATTTCAAAATAAATATATTTATTTTCATAGGCTTTCAAAGTCATAATTTTTTTGTATTAAGACATCTTGGCACACTTTATCTTAAATGAGGCTATTTTTTTATACATATCATTAATTTTATTAGTCACATGTACCTTCAAATACGACTAAATTATTAAATAATATAATTTAACTATCAAACATTTACAAATATAATTATTAAGAAAACAAAAAGCCAATCCTCATACAACACTTATCAAAATACCTTAATAAAATTTAGGCTTCGTTTGGGACGGCTTTTTTACTGCTTCTTAAAGCAACTTTTTAATATAAAAATTAAAATTTTTATACTAAAAAGTTGCTTTAAGAAATAGTAAGAAAGCCGTCCCAAACAAAACCTTAATTTCAATATATTTTCACGCATTTATCGCTGACCTAATTTATTGCTCCCCACGCCAGATAATAATTCATACATATCAAGACTCCCAACTTTCATCACAAAAGACATCTTCCATAATTCATATCTACTAATTATATTAGCACCTTCTTTAATTTGGGTTATGAACACCTATTATAAATCTTAGGCTTCGTTTGGAACTGCTTTCTTAATATTTTCTAAATCAACTTTTCAGCAAGAAATTTTTGTGCTAGAAAGCTATTTTAACGGCAGTAAGAAAGTTGTCTCAAACGAAACCTTAATCTTGTGTCTCATATACGTTGCTCTCAACATATTTATTTACGTGTGCGATTTCCCGAGACAATAAACTCTTCATCAACATCATCGAATAATCCAACATCCAATAATTCATAATAAAAATAGGAATTATGTTAAACCCAAATATAGTTAAAATAATACCATAACATTGAATCTTAAAATATATATATATATTTAAGCTAATTAAATATTAATAACTACTTAATACAAGAAAACCACTAAATGTTGGCCTAATTATAGCAACCTACCCAACAAATCTAAGCTCACAACATAATAGAAATGCTATCTCCAAATAGCCATAATAATAATTAACCTTAATGTTGCACATAATTACCAGGACAGCCACTGAATCTATCAACATCATCAAATAATAATAATAACAATAATGCTGATCATCATCATAACTTTTTTTGACATATTAAGAAGATTGAAAGATGAATGACTTCTCAAAATTGACTTCTTCTGAATAATTTAGATGTAAATGTCACAAAAGGAGCATATTGTTTGAAGTGGTGGTTACCAATCACGTCTTATCCTTCAATAAAAATGTTTAAAAAAGTCATAATTAATAAAATAATCATCACTTAAGACAAGATTAATCAATAATTACACGAAATCAGGATAAACTAATCACATTAAAAAAGGAAATTCAATGATATCACTATCAGCTGTAAGATCATGGCAGGTCAAAATCATGTGAGAAGCTGATACAATAAACAAACATAAATACAGCAATGAAGACATCACCATAATAATAAAATTAAGATGGATGCTGAGTCAATAAGTAAATAAAGTCACAATTTCAAAGCCTGGTTTATGAAACCACTGATTTCTGGTATCTGGTTTTTGGTTTATGGAAGAAACTTATGATCCTTTTGTGAGGAATCTTCTTTCTTGGAGTGGAAGGCTCTTAATCTTAATCAAAGGTTGAGTGTGTTGGGAAAAAAATTAGGTCACTTGTTGGTTCGGATCGAGCTCAAAAATTCAAAATTGAACAGGTTATGAAAAAATATTTTATGCAAATTTAGTAAGTAGTCGGTGGATCGATATTTGCAATAAAGTCAGAATGATGGTTGAAAATAAGGCTTTGTTTGGGACGGCGTTCATTTTTGTATCATAAAAGTGCTTTTAAAAAGCAGTAAGAAAGCTGCCCCAAATGAAGCCTCCTCTCAGGTGGGATATTTGGGGGTGAGCCTTCTAAAGATTACTAATCTTTACAGGTTATTCCGTTGATATCTTGTATTTGCAAGTTCTTTCGCTAAGAAGGGTATTATGGCTTCGTTTGGGATGGTTTTCTTACTGTTTCTTAAAGCAGATTTTCATTATAAACGAATGGTTTTCTTACTGTTTCTTAAAGCAGATTTTCATTAAAAAATTAAATTTTGTAAGCTAGAAAGTTGCTTTAAGAAGCAATCAGAAAACCATCCCAAACGAAACCTATATCACTTAAATGGTTTGATATATGAGATATTAGAGTTGAGAAATTCATTAAACTCCATCATTATCATAGTAAAATTGATAGCAGTGGCAACATGAAGCAGATATTAATCAAGCAAATATGTATAAAATTCTTAGTATGTTTGTGTTTTTATTTTTTTCTATTTTATTTACTATCTGTGATTTGAATTAAGTCTCGTCTAATTCTTAACACAACACAAATGAAATTTCTATAAGGCTAGGTGCAGGTCTAATTGAACTGGCTAGAAATTTAATTAATAGCATACACATAAATACATGACTGTTTGCATATATTATAAATGAGTAATGTTATGCTTCCCCAAATGGAATTCCAAAAAAATTTAGAATTTTATGGATTCTTGTGCAATGGTGATGTGGATGCTTACATATAGTTTGGATGGCATATAAAAATAATAAAAAAACAAAATATATATTACAATGTAGGTTTAGTTGGAGCGTATACATTTACTTTTTAAGCATTTAGATTTGGGAGCGTATACATTTACTTTTTAAGCATTTAGATTTGCATCCATAATGTACAATATATAATGGTGTCAATGAATGACACAACCCAACAACCCAACCTGGACCAGACATAAAAAATAAGCTTCGGTTGACCTATTGAATAGATGGATCGGATTTGGATCCAAAAAGTTGACCCGTTTTAATAAATAGATCAGATTCAAGTTGGCTCACGAACCCAATTTTGACCCTAAGGTCACACGTTAAATTTATTTCCTTAAATTCGTTTGCTTATTAGTATGATCTACTTATTTTTTTAATCAATTAACATATTATAAAAATAATAATCAAAATGGGTTAACGTGTTAGGTTTGAGTTATTTGGATTGTCAGCGAGTTTTGTTCATGTCCATATTTTTGACCAATTTATTAAATTTATTTCTTTAAATTTGCTTACTAGTATGATCTCCTTTTTTTTTAAATCAATTAACATATTGTAAAAAAAATAATCAAAATGGGTTAACGTGTTAGTTTTGAGTTATTAAGGTTGTTAGCGAGTTTTGTTCATGTCCACATTTTGTACCAATTTATTAAATGGGTCGTTTCGAGTTGAAGGGATTCAAGTTGAATCAATTTCAAGTCGAACATAAACTTGACCCATTAGTTCGTTTTGACACCCTTATGTACATATATGCATCTATTTTTACATGTTCCTTAGTATTTAAGGATGTCATGTGCTAGTGAGGATGAACCAAAGTTGTACATCAATGTCTAACTCATATTCAACGCAAAAGATTAAGGTAATTGCCGATGGTCAATTATTTGATATTTTTGCACCAAATTAATTTTTAAGTCCATGTGAGACTAAACTCAAAAATATTCATGGACCTTAACAATCTTCCCTCAAGTAAGCTTTCTACTTTGGTCATCACTCCCCCTCGAATGGAAGCATCATGCACTAAGAGTCCACTCAACCACGAGGTTTTATCATGGAAATCACCAGCTCTTGACTTTGCTCAACAATAGTGGGGGTGCCAAAATTCATGTGTCGCAAAATGCATACATGATCAACTCTGATACAATTTGTCAAGAGAATGAACAAAACATAGGCCAAATTTAGGAGATATACTAGCACTCAAACTTATATTCAGGCTTAAAGCTTAAACTTAAGGATGTGGGGCAACCATATGATATTTCTGCACTAATTTTATTTATTTTTAGCTATTTGATAGAGGACTAAACATAAAGCCTCTTATGTCTTGAAACCTTCCTCTCACAAAAGAGCTTTCCACATTAGTCATCACTCATCCTAAAATAAAAATATCAATAAATATCATGCAATAAAAGCATCATTGAGAATTGAACCTTGCTCAACCGTAATGAAAAGGCTAAGACTCACAGGGACCATAAATTTATGAACCTCTCAATCATAGCTAAAAAATCAACTATGATATCTCTTGCTAGGTGGTGTAATTCAGAAGGGAATCAACGTTGAACCTCATAATTAGTGATTAAATTCACTTTTAACTCAAAAAGTTAAATTTATAGTTGAGATCACTTGATATTTTTACATCAATATATATTTTTTCACTCATTTTTCAGCTATATTTTCATAAAAGAAATCCCATGGAAAGGATGGTAGGCTTTGTCTCTCTCTTTAATATATACATGATGTACAGAGAATTCAAAAAGCAAGAATCAATACTTCAAGTTTCATTTGCAATGCACAATAATATTACACAGATACATAATATACAAAGAATTCAAATAAAAACACAAATATATTCAGATATCATTATAACTTGAAATATGGTGAAATCCGCATCTTAATTAGTTGAACAAAAGGGCATACGACAAAATAATTTCTTGAAGCATTCATCCTAATTATGTAATTCAAGATATCAACAATCATTGTGCCATTAGCATAAATGTGATTTGAAGTCTTGATGACAAAAAAAGATAATCTTTGGTGGAAGGAGGCATGGGATACTTCTATACTTGTGTGTGTTAGGAAATTCCAAACAGGATATTAATTGTAACAAAAAAGCAGTTTTACATAAACATAAATTGATGTTTAAACATTTCGGATTTGTTTGAGACAGCTTTCTTAATGCTTTCTAAAACAGTGTTTTAGTTAAAAATTTCTTGAATTAGCACTTTTTTACCTAAAAACTGTTTTAGAAAGCAATGAAAAAGCTATCCCAAACAAAAACTTAATCTAACAATAGCTATGATAAGACACTGAAATAGTTATAGTGGCAAATGAGTATTGTTGCTAAACAGCTGACCTCTTATTGTAATGTCGTAAGCTAGAAATGATAGGCTAAAATGGATGCTAAAGGATGTGAGAATTTCTTTTATCGGATCTCTTATGATCTATGAATCAAAACAATGGTGCCTCCAGTTAGATTTCCTGTTGTAAAAGACTATCCCTCTGTTTTCAAGTTTCTATAACTATAAACAGTAGTAATCCTTAGCCCATTCGGTGTTCTGCTGTGTTTTTTTCCTCTGATCTACTGTTTAAAGTAGATTTGTCTTTAATTTCACCCAAAACTTCCTGTGGTTACCTGATTTTCTGATTAATGGAAACAGTAGATTTGTCTTTAATTTCACCCAAAACTTCCTGTAGTTACTTGATTTTCTGATTAATGGATGGAAGATTTTCCCACATGTGGTAAAGCAATAGCAGCAGCAAGTTGAGCACTACATTATTGGCTTTCCCCTAATCTTTTTTAAAAAGACTTCTTCCTTTATTACATATGTTCCTTTCGGTCATCAATTAGTTATGTGACTATATCAATTCTAACTCTAGTTTAAGACAAACATGGAAGATCTATCTTGTATCATTGCAGAGTGCTGCACTAATAATCTTTACAGACCCATTACAATTAATCAGCCAAGCTGATTCATTGACTGCTTATAGTATGCTCTCTTCCCTTCAAAAATAGCTTTTAAAAAGATAAGAGTATGGCTAATACATTCCTCTTTGACCACAATCCTAAAAAAAATTGCAAATTTTGCCTCGAAGCTCTGTACTTGACCTAAAGTGACGGGGCGTCTTGGTATTTTTTTTCTCCTAACATCTTAATTCATCTTTGCAAGATTAAAAGGACTTCGACATTTCTTTTTGGAAACTCTCTTTTAAACTATTGGTGGTTTAACGCTTTCTGTACTCTTTGGAAGGCCTTTCTTTTCACCCCGGCTCTCTAGTGGAAATCCTTAAAACATCTTGTAATTTCTGCCAGTAAAATCTTTGCTTCAAGGTTGTTGTCTCTGGAAGAGGTGAGTTTCAGCGTTCTCAAAATGTTAATTTCACTCAAAATGCTCAACTTCGGGTAGAGGGTAACATCTCTTAAATGATTATTAAAAGCCACCTGTGAAAATTGACAGATTAAGAGCTATGAATATAATGGATGTATAGAAGAAAATATCATATTAAAAACTAAATGTCATGTCTTGCTTTTCATAATTATACTCATGATGATATTTACTTGATATTATATTAAACTGATTTACAGATTGATAACTCATACTGGCATTAATATTGATACAACATACTAATATGATTCGTTAGGTGATAATACTCTTTATCGTGTGTCTTTTGACTTCACTGAACATATTAATTTTATTATTAATTTTTTAAAATTATTATTGTTTATGTAAACTGATGATTGATATTGACTAGAACTGAAACATACATATTCATTATATTACCTTGTATTGAAAATAATGATAGAGTTTTGATTTTCTGCTTGATTTTTTAGCTCATTATATGAATTTTTATGATTTCAGATTATGGAATGGGTCATGATCAATTGGAGTGAGGTTGATAGAGATCCTCGAGTTTTATTTAGATTTTGTTCTGCATTTTTTTTATTCTTTTGTATTTATGAGATTGTGATATATTAGTGATTGTACTGATCTCCTGAATATTATAAATTGATTTTGGGAGAATGTATACAACAACAACAACAATAACAACAACATCAATCCTTTATCCCACTACGTGGGGTCGGCTACATGAATCCTTTTTCTCCATTGTGTCCTATTAAAAGTCAAATTCTTGTTTAAATCTAATAAAGAAAGGTCATTCCTAATATTTTCTAACCAATGTCTTTTGTAGGTCACTTACCCCTACCGTTTCTAACATAAGTCAAAATCTAATACCTCTACTCTCCTAACCGGGTCATCGGAAGCCGCCGTTTTATGTGACCAAAACCATCTAAGGCGACTCTCTCTAATCTTATCTTCTACACTGGAGCTACTCCAACCGTTTCCACGTTAATATGCTCATTCGTCTTTATCCTTATTTGAATTCTGTTGATTGAATATCCCCATCTATTTCACCATCACTCTGAACAATAGATCCAAGATATCGTAAAACGTGTACTCTTATTAATGACTTGATCGTCCAAAGTCACAATCCCATCACTAGGTCTATTACTACTAAAATTACACTCCATATACTCCGTTTTAGATCTACTCAAGAAAAACCTTTAGACTCTAAGGTTGACCTCCATAACTCAAGTTTACCTTCAACTCCCTCTCTAGTCTTATCAACAAGAAGAATATCATCAGCAAAAAGCATACACCAAGGTACATCCTCTTGCAAATGTCTAGTGAGAACATCCATGACTAAAGCAAAAAGATATGGGCTTAAGGCTGATCCTTGATGTAAACCCAACCGAAATGGAAATACTTGGACAATCCACCTTGTGTTTGAACACAAGTAATAGCTCTGCATACATATCTTTAATGATTTGAATATAACATTATTGACTCCTTTCTTTCTAAGAACTCTCCATAGCACTTCTCTTGGAACTTTATCATATGCTTTTTCTAAATCAATAAATATCATATGTAGATCCTCCTTATTTTCTCTATATTTCTCCATCAAACCTCTTAATAAATGTATGGCTTTCATAGTCGACCTACCCGGCATGAATCCAAATTGATTTTGAGAAACATTAGTATCACGCCGCAATCTATGCTCCATAACTCGCTTTGGGGGGATGTATATAATGCAATATTTTGAGGTATGTAATTGTTGGTTGCTTTCGCTGGTTATTATTTATATTGATGATTTATAGAAGCTCTGATATATTTATAAAAAGATAAAATACATAATTCTTCTAAATTTGATTCTAGGCATTACATAGAGGCCTATAGCTTTTCAGCCAAGTATTGACCGCTAGGGTGCGGCTGAAATCAATATATGAAAGGGAGTTAATGGTGATAGTGTTGGCAATAGATGACAACCTTACCTATTGGGATGACACTTCATAGTCAGAACAGACCAAAGGAGTTTAAGTTCCTGTTAGAGCAAAGGATGGTTACAAAGGAGCATCAGCGGTGGCTTTCCAAGTTGTTGGGTTATGCCTTCGAGATTTAGTACAAGCCTGGGCTGAAAAATAAAGCTACAGGTGCTCTCTCTAGGCGTAGTGAAGACCCTCGGGTTATAACTCTATCTATTCCCATGGTGGTGGATTGGGAGGCCTTGAAGCGTGAGAGCGAGCAAGATGAAGAGCTGAATAAGATCGGAAACACTTACTACATGACAAGGATAGCCATCCTAGTTACTCTTTGATGGGTTAGAAGCTGCTATACCAGGGATGGTTTGTGCTATCGAGGACAACGCCACACATCCCTCTCTTGTTGCAGGAGTTTTATGGCACAACTATTAGGAGATATTCAAGAGTTCAGAATACATCATAGACTGGTAGTGGAGCTATACTTAGTGGGCATCCAGAAGGATGATGAGGAGTTGGTGGAAAATTGTGATATTTGCCAGAGATAAATACATGACTATCGCTCCAGGTGGTCTTCTATAGCCTTGGACATTACCCGAGAAGATGTGGGAAGAGGTGATTATGGACTTCATTGAAGGACTACCTAGATCGGAAGGGTTCAATGTGATCATAGTGTTGGGTTCAATGTGATCATAGTGTTGGTAGACAGATTGAGCAAATATGCTCATTTCATTCCCTTATGTCACCCATGCACCGCGGTGTCGGTGGCAGCCGCATTCATTAAAGAGGTGGTTCGTTTACATGGCATACCTGAAGCCATTATGTCCGATCAGGAGTTCAGGACAAGGTCTTTTTGAGCCACTTATGGAGAGAGTTATTCAAGATGTAAGAGATTATCTTGAAGTGGAACACAGCATGCCACCCTCAAATGGATGGCCAAAAGGAGGTGATAAATTGCAGTGTGGAGACTTATCTTTGTTGCTTTGTATCAGAAACACTAAAGATATGGGCTAAGTGGTTAGCCTGGGGGGAATATTGCTATAAAACTTCATATCATACAACAGCCCATACAACATTTAATCATATATGGGAAGGATCCCCCTCATTTAATAAATTATGAGCATGGCAACACACCAGTATCATCAGTGGAGCAGAACTTGGGAGAAAGTGATCGGATTTTAGTAGAATTGAAGGAACATTTATAGAGAGCACAGTAAATCATAAAAAAGCAGGTAGATTGACACAAGAGAAACACGCAGTTTGAGGTAGGGGATAGGGTTTATCTGAAGATCCAACCGTACAGATAGAAGACTTTGGCTTGACGAAGGAATGAGAAGCCTCCTTCTCGTTACTTTGGACCTTATGAGGTAGTGGAGCGCATTGACGCAGTAGCACATCGCCTAAGGTTGTCATCGACCGTAGCCATCTATCTCGTATTTCATGTATTGCAACTGAGACAAGCCATTGGAAACCACACACCCTCGCCTGCACTATCGGCCACACTGTCAGAGGATATGGAGATGCTATTAGAACCAGTGGAGATGAAAGGGGTGCACAAAGGAGATAAGGGATCAAGGAGGTGCTGATCAAGTGGAATGATTAATTAGAGTATGAGGTGACATGGGAGCCCTACAATAACATCCAGAAGCAATTTTCCTCTTTCCACCATGAGGACAAGGTGACTTTTTGGAATGAGAGTATTGATGCAGCAGTTGGCAACATAGCTGCCAAGGTGGGCAACAACGCAAGTGCCCATGTGGGGCCCATGACCTCCTTTATCGCCTATAGGAGAAGAGGATTTGGAGGAACTCTTTGGGAAAGATGTAAGGGACATTTATTAGAGGATTTTGAGCTATTTAAGAGGGGAAATTATGGGGGTTAGGGTTTATGTTTTAATTTTATTTGCTACAACCATTTTTGTGGGAGTTTTTGGGTTCCTAGTGGCTGTTAGGAATTGTGGGAGAGACGATTCACCTCTAGAACAAAATTGTGGGAGAGATGATTCACCTCTCGAACAATGAGTCAACTTATATATTGTCTTCCTTTGCTTGGAGATTGGTAATTACAGCCCCTTGGTGCTATTTCTGGATATATTTAAAGTAAATTAGCTATTTTTTAATATTGTTGAGTGCTGTTTTGGTCATCAAATCTTATCAGTGAGTTGAAAACCTGTTAGTGAGAATGGAAAATATAGAAAGAGTAGAGAGGAGAGTTGGCTGGTAGAATCTTCACTATTTCAATCAGAACATATCAAAGATACAAAGTCTCAAACTGTTCCTCATTACCCTTGTTTATAGAGTTTAAAGGATTACAGGAAATTACATAGAGAAAAATAAAAATACATGCTACAAGAATACCCATACAATGCAGCATGTTAATCTAGGACATGCGTCGCCTCTTGAATGATTATAGGAGGGTAGAGTCAACAATCGGGCAAGCCCATAAGTGTAAGCATGGCCACCCCCTCCCTAGCCTTTGCTGGGTTGTTCGATTTCTGCTTTTGCTACCTGCTTTCCCCGGTTTCCCTTTCTGGGCTCTTCGGTTCTGCTCCCTACTTTCTCGGTTCCCCTTGCTGGCTGTTTGGTTCCCGTTCCTTGCTTTCCCGGTTCCCTTGCTGGCTGTTCGGTTCCTGTTCTTGGCTGTCTCGGACCCCGGTTCCCTTGCTGTGGCTATTCGGGTGGGGGTCCAAACGTGCTTTAAATGCTGCCTTTTTTGGTTGGTAGTGTGGGCAGTTGAGCATGGCTTTTGGCCTCCCTTTTCTATCCTATTTATAGAGGAGTTTATGGATGTTTTAAGAGTGAAAATTTAGTGATTTTTGGAAAAGAAAACCTGCGGATTTTGTTCTAGCTTGCGAGCTAGCCTCGTTTCCCTTTCCCCTCTATTATTTAGTCTCGGAACTTCTAATCTATTTCTTCTCTCCACAAGTTAACATTCCATTGTATCTTTCTTCTCAATCAATGAAAAGTTTTTAGGTGTTTTTATGTTCTAAGATTGTGTTTGTTTGTATGTGTTTTCCGTTCTCATATAAGTAGTGTTTTATCCTATTTTATTTGTTAAAGTTATTTTGAAAGGAAGGCGTATAGTTATTTGCAATCTTAGTTTTCCTAAATTTTGATTGCATCATAGAATCATTTGATTAGGTCAGTGAATGGCGTAGGAAGCTCGAGGTCGCCTTGTCATGAAAGACAAGCAGTGGTGTTTGCGGGGGTAAGGAGTCTCTGAGGTTGGTAGTGGTGGCCGAATGGAGTGGGGATCCCCTGAGATAGATGCTTTCCTCTGGCTAAGTTTGGTAGGCTCAGAGGAGAAGAATCTGATTGAGACGAGTAACGATCCATTTGCTTCGCAAAGAACTTCATGGTCGCCCATCATAGGGCAAGCTCCTTGCCATATGTGGGCGAGTGGCGCCCATCGATAACATTGGGCGAGTTCCTCTCTAGTGTTGGGATAGTTCTTTGAGGTATCTGTTCCTGAGAAGAAAGACTCTCGTCATGACCAAGTCGCTACCTGTCAAAACACCTGAAAAGGCGATCATGGGTATACACAAAGGATAGCAACAATGGTCCTTTTTAAGGAAAAATTCAATACTCAATTCAAATGGTTCTTTTTAAATTCCTATTTGTCTACCCAATATAAAAATAATTGATAAAAAAGGAACCATACGATTAAACGAAAGGGTAAAGAGATAATTCAACCTAGTAAGGAAATCATGTGAGGTACGCTTGAGATAAAATAATTAAAAAAGTGCTACACGTAAAAGATACAAATATTTCTAACAAGATAATAAACATGCCTACGACAAAAGGTGTCTTGACATTAAAACAAAGAAAGCAGGCATGAGTTTGTTCACATAAAGAAAAGTGGTACAAATTTTTTTTTTCCTAAAAACATAATTAAAAATATGAGTCCTTAAACAAACACCGGAATAACACTCAAGCATCCATTAATAACATTGAAAAAATTACTAATAAAGGTAACTCTAGGTGCCGAATGCCAAAAAAAAAGTATTCAATGCACAAATTTAAAAGCACTAAAGATGAGTGAAGGAAAAACAACAACATCATCATTATCAAGCATTTATCCCGGATTGACTACATGAATCTTTTTTCTCCATTGTATCCTATTAAGAGTCAAGTTCTCAAGAGTGAAGGAAAGAAAAGGCAAAGGTAGATTCACTTTTGTGATGGGAGATCCACTTCATTACTTACGCACAAGGTGAGTGAAACCATCCCATAGGAAATGAAAAGTATACAATTTCATACAACTAAATGCAGAAATTAGGGAACAAATAGAATGAAATTCATGGAGCAATTGTAAACCATTTAGAGATGTATTCAACCCCACCTGATTTTCATTTAACCGTAAGTACATTTATAGGCTACATCATGCTGGTCTAACTCAACATCATAAAACAAAGAAAAATATATAAAAACATGACGAATAATTATGGAAAATGGTGATATGTAAGTACCATAATTATTTCTTTTCTTGTGCCATCTTCTTTCGTATCTCTTGAGCTGTATTGAAGATACCCAGCGTCGGTGTGTTACAAACAAAGCATTTCTTATTCTTTGAATGATGCTGCATATCAAAAGTTTACAGCAAAACAATGTTTAGATTCAATAATAAAATAAACGAGTGGCAAAAAGACAAATCCTGCTACTTCTATCTTTAGTTTCAAAATATCAGTAACAACGAGGTACACTAAACAAAGCACACAAAGTACCCAGAAAAAACTTACTATGTAATAAAAAGCTTGTCTGCTTGTTTGATAAACAGAAAATAGAATAGCAGCGTTAAAATTCTTGTTCTTAAACCAAGAATAGAAGGCTATGTAACACCAAAAAATGTTTACTTATAACTTGCAACTACAAGGAGAATATAGCATTAACATTCCATCGTCCTCAAAACTTCAAGAGACAAATCATGTTTCTAAACCACTGCACCTGGATGCATGAAGAGAATTTTGATCATTGAAAAGAACAAGTTCTATTTGATTCCCAACTTAGCCTTAATAGATACAAAATGGACACTATCGCATGTACCCGTAAAAGGACCTACTTTAATGAAAAACAAATAGCTCACCTATCTGACTTTAAACATCTATTCAATTTTCACTAGAGACCAAAATTGCATGTTACATGAAATAAGGCCAGCACTCAATATTTTTGTGGCACGATGTAGAGAGTGGTTCAAGGTCACAATAATATACAAATGTTAAGCACGTTAGCTATAGCTCCTGAAACAAAACATCATCAACTAAGACAGTCATTCTAATCAAAACTTCCTCAAAAAGTTGGGATGAGACTAATGATGATGATGATGGCAATGTTTGGTTGATTGTTAAATGAAATACTATCATATAGAATAAGGTGTGATACTGATAGGAATTGATAATCAAAACAGTACACAATAATATAAAAAAAATGGCAACTTATTCCAAATAGACCCAGAAATAACACAAAGAGCTTTTTTTACTAATTTCCAAACAAAGCAAGGCAAGATACAACTTGATTCATTGTCTGATAGGAGAATCGTCTCTCCCATAATTCCTCGTAGCTACTAGGAACCCAAACAACTCACAAAAACTGCTACAAAAATTCAAAAACATAACATAAAAACCCTAACCCTCCATAATCTCCCTCCTTAAACGGCTCAAATCCTCTAATAAATGCCCCTTACATCTTTCCCAAAAAGTTCCCCCCTTTCCCAAAGAGTTTCCTCCCAAAGCCTCCTCCTATAGGTGATAAAGGAGGTTCTAGGCTCCACCTAGGTAGCTGGACTGCTGCTGCCAGCTGCATCAGATACATCCCAAAAAAAGTATTTAATTCTGGATTAATCCAAATTGGTTAATCAAGGCACCAAGTTTCATGCTTATGATTTTTAAGTAATGGTGGCAAAACAAGATCATGGTCTTTCTGAATATACACTATTGAATCATCATAAGATCCATAAAAGCACTTAAGTGAAAGCCTAAGGGGAGATCAGTGCCAATCTCAAAGCCATCAACACAAATCCACCAACTAATAAACATGTCCAAAAACACTCTCAAGGTCTAAGGAATTCATCCATCCATCAATTACCCTAGGGCTACAATGATCAAGCACTAATCTTAGACATGGTATGTATTGCCCCTAAACCCTCAAATCAACCAAAGGACTAAGACACCCCCAAGCATTTTCATCCAATGTGAACCTTGGATATGAAGTGTCTCCCCCATCTATCATCCATATCTTCAAAAGTCACAAACTAGTAATCCACACCACTATAAATACCTTTCCTTGTGGAGAAAGCTAAAGTACTTTACATTCAATTCAGGACTTTGATGTCACAACCAGATGCTCATCATTAATGACCAAAATGCTCAGGCATAAGGAGAGAGAAAAACAATCTCTCCCAACTAGCCTAACTTGGTTTAAGACATTGGAATCCCTAACCTAGAAAATATAAATAGAATCGAATATGATCCAACTAACTTGACTTGGTTAATCCGATCATTCCAAAACCTGTTTGGCTAAACATGAATCCATTTAAAGTATTTGGTTATACCAATCAAAATCTCAGATATAAAAAGCTAATTAAAAGCTTCATAATTGAAAAGAAAGTCAGACATTATGTCTCTAGGTCATGATAATCCATATTCCCAAAACCAACTTGGTATCCTGTCAATAAAATGATAGGAAGCGCTTGCATAAATTTAGGAAAAGTCTTGGCTGAAATCTAATTTTAGCAATTTCAAAAAACCAATGACAAGAAAATCAAGAATAGGACACACAAGAACATTTTTTATTGAAAGTTTTATGAAAGAAAGGACAAGATACAAGTGGATCTTCAATTAGAGAGGAAGATCCCGCTCTCTCAAATCTCTAGCTGCTTGCTAGAGCCCAAACACCCTAAGAACAATCTAATTTCAGTAAACAACATATAACCATAACCCTAGGAAAAACACCTTACTTAAAGCAAACAATAAATAACAAATACACAAACAACCCTCCTCCAATTCCCTCTTATTTCCTTAATTATTTTTCTCCCAAATCAGCCCCCCAAATAAGCTTATCAAATCTAAACCCTTCAATTAGAAAAATATTCCTAATTAATCTCCCTCTAAATCAGCCCCCAAATATACTCTCTTCAATTAGAAAACATCTCATAATTAATCCCAATTGATTAAGAACATTCCTAAATAGCTCACTCTTGATTAGGAAACTACCTAATTCCCTCCCAATTACTCTTGATTAGGAAACTACCTAATTCCCTCCCAATCAAATCGATCGGTCCATCAATACTCCCCTCCCAAAGTATCACCTCGTCCTCATGGTGGAACAAAGAAAATTGCTACTGAAGCACTTGACTAATAGCACTGGGTTGACATTAGGTGAATGATCCCTAAATAGCTCACTCTTGATTAGGAAACTACCTAATTCCCTCCCAATCAAATCGACCGGTCCATCAATACTCCCCTCCCAAAGTGTCACCTTGTCCTCATGGTGGAACAAAGGAAATTGCTACTTAAGCACTAGACTAATAGCACTGGATTGACATTAGGTGAATGGTCCCTACCTTTAGCATCTCCAAGATCAATCCCTCAATCTCATCCTTTTGGATTTGGGGATAACGGTATGGACAGACATTGATAGGTGAAACAACTTACTTCAAGATGATAGCATGCTCGTGTTCCTACGGAGGAGTCAACCCCTAAACTGGCTGGAACACCTCTCGATACTGCTGTATGAGTGATTGAATCTTCTCCCTATCTTCTTCGCCATCCAAGATCTGTAGCTCCACCAAAAATTTCAATCCTTCACCATTTCCCCTCATTAGAAGTGGCTCCAAAATCACATTCATGTCATCTGTCAATGTAACTGGCAATGTTGAGCTAGCAGGAACAAGAATCTCCATAGGTGAGGTCATTAAATTCTTGTTCACTTGAGATTGAGAAACTACATCGAATTTGGAATCTTGCCCGGTATAAGCAAGATTTATTAAGCAAAACTTTGCATCAGATTCAACTACTCCAGCAAATTTGTTCATCCTTTGTTGATAGTTCTGCTTGACAAAAATTGAATGTCGTTGATGTTGATAATGTCCTTTGAAGTGAATATCCAACAGCTTGTTTATCATTCTTTCTAGGTTAGAAAACTTTTCCTCCATTGATAACATTATGTCCTCAAACGCCGATTTGAGTTGGTCAACATTTCCTTTAAGACTTTCTGCCAAGGCATCAACTTTCCTTACTGCCATAGTTTCCAAAAAAGTGCTCATATACCAATTTGATAGGAAGTACTTGCAGAAATTTAGGAAAAGCCTTGGCTGAAATTTGATTTTAGCAATTTAAAAAAACCAACGACAGGAAAACCAAGAATAGAACACACAAGAACATTTTTTTTAATGAAAGTTTTATGAAAGAAAAGACAATATACAAGTGGATCTTCGATTGGAGAAGAAGATCCGCCTCTCTCAAATTTCTAACTGCCGGCTAGAGCCCAAACACCCTATGAACAATCTAATTTCAGCAAACAACACATAACCCTAACCCTACGAAAAACACTCTACTTAAAGCAAACAATAAACAACAAATAGCCAAACAGCTCTCCCCCAATTCCCTTTTATTTCCTTAATTATTTTCCGCACAAATCAACCCACAAATCAGCCCCTCAAATATGCCCTCTTCAATTAGGAAATATTTTCTAATTAATCTCCTCTAAATCAGCTCCTAAATCAGCCCTCAAATATGCTCTCTTCAATAAGAAAACATCTCCCAATTAATCTCCTTTGATTAAGAATATTTCTAAATAGCTCCTTCTTGATTAGAGAAACTTCTTAATTCCCTCCTAATCAAATCGACCGGTCCATCAAAAAGCTACTCAATGACTCGTAAACTAAATCACCCACCCAGATGCCCAACAAATCATGGATCCTCTCAAAATCCATTAGGATCCCTACTGCTTAGCTCTTGATTCACATGCTTGCCCTATGCTACCATTATACTTGGAGATGAAATGGACAATAGTGAGACAAAACTCAAAGGAAACTCTTTAATACATTAGAGTAGAGCACATGAAATAATTTGAAATGATTATGACAAATACTCAAAATTTGAATGGAGTATTTGAAAGTGCTCATAGAAGTCATAACAAGTGTATAATATTATACATTCATGGAGTCATTTGTAAGAACAATGATTCATTCATGCTCAAGTCACACATTTCATTCTTATAGCTTCAAATATTAGTCTCCACATCGTGTTTTCCATTCGATAATTCAGAACTGACGTCCAGGATTTGCATTTCAACTAGGGATTCATCCTCATAATGTCAGCAATTATGGTTTGTAAAAACGATATTCAACTCGGACCAGGCAGCCCAATTTATCTAATGTTTGTTCCTTTGAGCACACCCTTGCTTGGCGTTCATATTATTTACTAATTATATAGTCAATTTCTAATGTCACAGTTTATAGCAAGGTATCCAATATGCACAAACAATTGGTACTTAGAGAGAAAAGACTATGAAACCACCTTCATAATATATAAAAATGTAAGTACAATAATGGTTGAAGAACTTCCACTCCAAAATAGTCACAAAGAGCGGGTAAAGTTGACCTCAATTTTCCTCATAGCTCTGCTCACTCACCAACTCCTTTATTCGCTTGCAATAAAGAATTTGCACGCTTAATATACTTCTTAAGGCTTAAGAAGTAATAATATCATTCTCTCAATGGCTTTGTCTTCTGTTGATAGGTGTGCTAGAAAGAAATCTATGATGAAAGTCTTCTCAATTGGAGTCTCCAATTTCCTGATTCTAACATAGATAAAGGCCTTTGATATCACTAGGTTCCCTACCCTCAGCCACCAAGCAAGCTTCTCAACTATCATGGCAAGAGAAAACTTCATACAGGTCTTTTAATTCCACTAGGATTCGCCAAGAATAGCCTCATTGCCTGGCTTAGTTTGTACTAAGTGACTAAATAGGGTGGGGACCACTAAATATTTTTTGGACCACTAAAAATTCATGTAGAAGGCTAAGTAAACTGAGGACCACTAAAGATCCTTGGAAGAATCCAAACATTTATTAGACCTATGCAATAGACGCTCCTCTTAAATATATTTGACACATCAATTTGGGTATTTACAATAAATCAATTTGATTCTATAAAGTTGTTCCTAAATAGACTTCCATCCACTCCGAAGCCAAATCCACTCAATCTTCAAGGAATCTGATAGGAAATACTTGAGTTCGCAAGTAACTCTAAGGGAAATACTTGAGTTCACAAGCAAACCTATCACTAATTGGTGAAAACAGCGAAAATACTGCAAAATCTAGGCGGAAAACAGCCCCAAACAATGGATTGCAATAAGAGAATCAAAGCCAAACACAAACGAAGCAAGATACAAGTGATCCTCAATTCGAGAGGAGGATCGCTCTCTCCCAAATCTCTAGACAAAGCAATCTAGAGCAAAAAATCCCAAGAACTCCAAGAGAAAATTCAAATCCTGCATAAACTCCCCCCAAAACAAACCCTCCTATTCATACCATTAATTTCCCAATTCAAACATCTCTCATTCAATTTTTTTCTCTCAAACTAGCCTCCCAAAACCCCCTCTCCCCATTGCTCCAATTGGGCAGCAGCAATAAAGGAGGAACCCCCCCCCCCCTTTTCCGCCTCTTATAAAGATGAGCCGGCCGCTGGGCCGGCTCCTAGGCTAGTTCAGGATGAACTGGCCTATCAATACCACCCTCCCAAAAAATCACCTTGTCCTCAAGGTGAAAACTAGGAAACTGTTGTTTCACCCTCTCGTATGGTTCCCACGTGGCATCATAGTCAGGCAGATTCTTCCACTTGATTAACATTTCTTTAGCTCAATCTTCTTTATGGCGAACTCCCATCGACTTTAAGAGTTCCAGAATCACCTTCAAATCCTCAGTAAGTGTTGTTGGTAACTCTTAGCTGGCTGTATAATCTCCAATGGCTCTTCTCAACTGCGACACGTGGAAAATCAAATGAATAGTCGTTGTGGGTGGTAATTTCAGCCGATATGCTACCGCTCCAATTTTTTCAATATTTCATAAGGTCCAAAGTATCTTGGAGTGAGCTTTTCATTTCTCCTATTGGCAACTGTCTTCTATCGATATGGTCGGAGCTTCAAGAACACCCTCTCTCTTCTTCGAACTAGATGTCCTTCCTATGCCCATCCGCTAGTTTCTTCATAATCTGTTGAGCTCTCAGTAGATATTTCTTCAATTCCTCTAACACTTGATCTCTCTCCTCCAAGTACTAATCCACTAAAGAAACTAGAGTACTGCTATTCCCAAAGTGCACCAAGTGAGGATGGTCCCTTCTGTACATCACCTTGAATGGAGTCATCTGTGAAGCCGAGTGAAGCGAGGTGTTGTACTAGTACTCCGCCCATAATAACCACTTGGCCCACAGCTTTGGTGTCTCCGAGACTCCGACACAAAGCATCTCAAGTTGGTCTCCAAGCTCCTATTGACCACTTCCATTTAACCATCTATCTGTGGGTGGTGGTGCTCCTCTTTAGGACTGCCCTTGTAACCTGAACAACTTCCTCCAAAAATGACTGAGGAACACCTTATCTCGATCTGACACGATTGCCTATGGCACCCCAAACAATCTAACCACCTCTCTGATGAAACCTGAAGCCACTGTCACCACGGTGTAACAATGTCGAAGGGAAATAAAATGAGCATACTTGCTCAATCTATCCACCATCACCGTGAAGCCTTCTGAATGGGGCAGCCCATCTATGAAGTTCGTGGATATCTCCTCCCATACCCGTCCAAGTAACGCCAATGGTTGTAGTAGTCCCCCTGATGACATAGCCAGGTATTTGTTCCTTTGACATATCTCACACCTTGCCACCATCACCTCCACATCTCTATGCATTCCCTTCCAGTAAAGCTCGGCAGCTGACCTCCTGTAGGTCTTCTGCACCCCTGAATGACCCCCAATCGCGCTTCCATGAAATTCCTGGAGTAAGTTTAGGATGCGGATTGAGGTCCTGCGCATCACGAACCTCCCTTGATACAGTAATCTGTGCCCCTCTACTGAGTACCGTGGGTGGCTACCACCTTCTCTAAATAAATCCGTTTTGATCTTCCCCAACTCCTCATCCCTAAAGCTCTCCTCCTTAATGGCCTCCCAATCCAGCATCAAAGGAACAGACACTGCCACTGTCTGTAACTCTCCCATACATCTGGACAAGGCATCTGCTGCCTTGTTCTCCCCTCCTGGTCTGTATTGGATTTCAAAATCATACCCAAACAATTTTGACAGCCACCTCTGATGCTTTTCAGCCACCATATGTTATTCCAATAATTATTTCATGCTCCTTTGATCTATTTAACAATGAAATGTCTACCTAACAGGTAGGGTCGCCACTTCTGGATGGCTAAAACGATAGCCATCAAATCCCAATCATAGACTGATTTCAGCCTGGCTCTGGCTGCCAACACCTGGCTGAAGTAGGCAATGGGTCGCCTATCTTACATGAGTATTGCTCCCAATCCATATCCTGAAGCATCTGTCTCCACTATGAGGGCCTGAGTGAAGTATGGTAGAGCTAAGACGGGTACCGTGATCATAACCTTCTTTAGTTTCTCAAATAATATTGTGGTTGCCTCTCCCCATAGGAATCCATCTTTCTTTAGCTGCTCTGTCAGTGGCCATGCTATAGTACTATACCCTTTGATGAATCTCCTGTAGTATTCCGTCAGCCCTAAGAATCCTCTCAACTCCTTCAGATTCTTAGGTAAGGGCCAACTCAACATAGCCTCCACCTTTGCCTGATCAGCCGCCACCCCTTTCTTGGACACGATATGACCCAAGTACTCCACACTGGTTTGAGCAAATCAACACTTCTTCAGGTTTGACCTCAGCTGATGCTCCTGTAGAACTCTTAATACCAACTTCAAGTGCTTCAAATGCTCCTTAGTTCTGATGTACACCAAGATGTCATAAAAAAACATCAGCACAAACTTCTGAAGATAATGTCCGAACATCCTATTCATCAATGACTGGAAAGTAGCAGGGGTTATTGGTAAGCCCCAAATGGCATAACCAAAAACTCATAATGCCCCTCGTGTGCCTAGAACGTTGTCTTTGAGATGTCTTCCTCCCTCATCCAGATTTGATGATATCCCGACTTCAAATCCAGTTTGGAGAACATCAATGCTCCATACAGTTCATCCAAAATCTCGTCAATCACCGGAATGGGAAATTTATCAGATACAGTCTCCTTATTTAACGTTGTAAAACCCGCAAAAATGTCATTTAAGACTTCGCACGTTTTTCAAAGCGCTGCGATGAGTTTTAAGTGAAAAATTCAAGGTTGACGGATTTCGACGGAATTAATTTTATAAAATTATAAGTAAAATTCTAAGAAATTTGATATATATAACTCATATTTAAATTTGTTTATTTTGGAAGATAAGAATATTTGAAGTTAAGATATACCCAAAGTACCCCTAATGTTTGTTCATGCATGGGTTGTTTAAGTGAGGGCAAATTAGACCTTTTGCCATCTCAAGGGAATTAAAGGGACCGAATCCATTCGGTCCCTCATTTATTCCATTCGGCCGAACCGAACGAAATAGAGAGGAAGAGGCGCGCGGAAGGGAGAGGGCGGACGCACGCAAGGCGACGGGCGGCAGCTTCGGCGACTTCTCCAGCGAGACTCTTGGAAGGAATTTGTAGGAGAAAGCCTAAGGAATACTAAGGTGCATTTTTAAACCTAGAAATCCTTATGTTTACCATAGATTTTTTAGATGAAGAATTTAGGATTTTGTGGAATCATGGAATTTTTCTTTAAGAAATTAAGAGGGAAGATCTAGGGAACGATTTCATACATGAGAATGTGCTTTTGTCTATAGATTTTTAGAGTTTCAAAAATTAGGGTTTTTTCCAAATGTTGATTTTTAGGAAATCTCTTAACAAAGTTTGTTCCTAAGGGTTGTGGGAGTGTTCTAATGATGAAATTTTGACATTTTTCATAAAATAATATTTTTTATAATTTTAGTTTAATTTAAATTCCGAAAATAAAATTTAATTTTAAAATGCTAATTGAGTGGAGGGAATGGTGTGTGCTTAAAAAAGAATTTAGGAATATGACTCTTCTATAAAAAAATAAAATAGGATTTAAAGGGTTTAGATGGGAAGCGTGAACATGAATTAGGGAGGGGTCCTTTATTACCATAGCATAAGGCTTTAGAGAATTTATGTGGGATTAGTAATTTTTACTTGATGCGTGTGTTTCATTTAGGTATTGAAAGGAAGAGTTCGTAAGGATAATTGACAGAGCACATCGTATTGAGGTAGGTAAATGTGGCACTTTTAATTTAGAAGAAAATTTCAATTCTTTCACCATAACATGTTTTATATTGTTGTGAACATTTTTATCATTCTTCCAATCGTACTGCTTTTATATCTTAATATGCTCTAAATGTCATGCACATGTTTTTTTATGGTTGCCTAATCATATGAACTCATTTGGAAATGGATTAGAGACAATTGAGCTTATGCTTAATATCATACATATGTTCTTACTCATATATTATCTTATATTGCAAGTACATCTCTTATGTGATAGCATATAATGCACTTGTTTCTTTCTAATGTGATGAATAAAGAATGTACTTAGCTCTTTTCTTTCCTCATGCTATCATGAAATCATGTAGCACATAAGGAGCCAATTGAGCATATGCATGAATAAGGATCTTTTTATGAATAATTAAAGAATGAATGTATGTGCATGTTGATGCGGAGGTATCTTTGATACATGGGCTCTTTGAGTTTGAGCCAATGGTAAAGGGGCTCTTTTGAGCTAAATGGTCAAGGGGTTCTTTTGAACCAAATGGTAAAGGGTTTGGCCAAACAAAATGTACCTGATCAGTACAAAAGATGCTTCCAAGACGGGTGATTATAAGATATATAGTACATTATATGCATATAAAACATCTTATGATTCATGAAAACAATTCATGTATTGCGTAAAGTGATTAGTTGCAAGCTTAACTAAAAAAAGAGGCTTAATGATTGACCTAGAGGCATACTACTTAATTTTTATGATTTGTTTAATGTTCCTACACAAAGTATTGACATACATGTTATTTCTCTTGCCCTGTTTTCTCTAAGTTTAATTGAAATAGCATTTGCCTATTGAGTTATGACTCACCCATGTTGTGGCAAATTTTCAGGAGATCCTACGAATAGATAATGACAGACCAACCACCGCGCACTTACCGTCGTAGGGAGACGACGGACGGCAAATTCTTTTGAGTTTTGTTATTTTGATTATAGATGGATGTATATATAAAATTTTTGAGAGAGTTAGATTGTTTGGATCCCTTCTTTTGGAAGAAATCTCTATGTACATGTTTCTTTTGATAGATGAATGAAAAATAAAAGTTTTACTTGGATTTACTTTAGTGGCTCTTTCATTATATAGTTGAAGATGTTTAGTTTATGTTAGATGATTTGATGTTATGCTTTGAAAGCTTATTTCATCATGTCCGACCTCTGTTCCCGCCTCGCCTATGCGAGCTTACCGGGCCGGGTCGTGACAAACGCCTTGTAATTCACACAAAACCTCTAGCTCCCATCCTTCTTTTTGACCAGTAATACCGAGCTAGAGAAAGGACTCACACTTGGTCTGATGATCCCAGCCTCAAACATCTCCCTAATCAGCTTCTCAATTTCATCCTTCTGAATCTGCGGGTAGCGGTAGGATCTTACACTAATCAGTGCACCTCCTCCTTTAGAAGAATTGCATGCTCTTGTTCTCTAAGTGGTGGTAACCCTTGAGGTGGTTGGAACAGCTCACTGAACTATTGTATGACTGGTTGCACTACAAGAGGAATGTCTCCTTCTTCCCCTACACTGACCCTCTCCAATCGTTGCAGTTCTATCAAATATCCACCTCCAACCTCCTATTTGGTTCTGATCATGGACTTGAGAGAGACTCCCGCCCTAGACAGTCTGGCATCTCCCTGTATCACCATTCTCCTTCCCCCCCCCCACCAGTTCCATCCTTAGTGCTCCCCAATTTACCTTGGTCTCTCCCCAAGATTTGCAGTCATTTCATCCCCAAAATGACATCCGTACTCCCCAATTTCAAGGAAAGAAAATCCCCCATCACATGTATCCCCTGAATGGTTAACACCACTCCCCTACAAACTCCTCTGCCCATTTCTACCTTTCTCATGCCCATCATCACCCATACTCTCCTGTATCCACTAGTTTCATCCTCAATAGATCAACAATCTGGATGGAGATGAATGGGTTGCCCCACTATCTATCAACACTACCACATCCCTATCAGCTATCTCTCCATTCACATTCATTGTGTGATTCGGAGTGAATCCCACTACTGAGTTTAGGGAGACTTCTGCCACATCCAAATGCAACTTCTCCTCCTCTTCCATCTCTAACCCGCTTCCACCTCCCTCTTTTGCTTCCTCGTTATCACAGACGGTAAGACCGTGAAAAGTTCGGTCCTTATACCTATGCCCTGGCTCTGGATAACCCTGCATCACCCTTAAACATCATCCTTCTTCCCTCCACCACTGGCTTCATCATCAGTGCTCCCCAATTAACCTTGGTATCCCCCAAAGCATGTAGTCATTTCATCCCCAGGATGACATCAGTGCTCCCCAGCTTAAATGGAAGGAAGTCCTCTCTCGCCTATATCCCCTATATGGTCAGAATCACTCCCCGACACACTTCTCTACCTATCTCCACCTTTCAATTCCCCATCATCACTCCATAACACCTTGTATCTACTTTCACCCCTAATTGGCCTATGACCTCGTTGGAGATAAAATTATGGGTAGCTTTACTACCAATTAATACCACCACCTCCTTGTATGTTATTTCTCCTTTCATCTTTATGATGTGATTTGGAGTAAATCTCACCACTGAGTTCAATGAGACCTCCGACATATCTAGATGCAGCTCTTCCTCCTCCTCTACCAATGCCTCCCTTTCAACTCCCTCCTGAGCTTTCTCGTCATCACAGACAGTGAGAACCTGAAGAGTTTGGTCCTTATACATGTGCCCTGAGATCTATCTCCCATCACATCTAAAACACAAGCACTTCGTCCTCTTTTTCTCGAACTCCTTAGTGAGCTTCTTAAAGTTTTCCCCTCCTACAGGCTTCTCCTTTGGGATCTCTTGAGGATCACCCCGTGGCGGCCCCTTGGGTGCCAAAAATGTGGTGGTCATCATGTTCGAGCCTCCTGAATTGCTGCCTCTGGCCTCCCTCTCCAAGTGCTTTTGATCATTCACTAGTTGTGCTATTTGCATGGCCTCTCCCAAATCACAAGGCCTCATCACCCTAATCGCATCCCTGTAATCTGGTTTGAGTCATTTCATAAAATTCCCCTCCAGTACAATCTCAGAAAGCTAGTCCAAAAGGCTAGCTAGGTACTCAAATATCCCCCAGTACTCCACCATTCCCTCCTGTGTTAGAGCAAAAAACTACTCATAAAAGTCTCCTCCCTTGTTGGTTCGAAAATGTTCCAGCAAGCAATCATTGAATTCGCTCCAGCTCTGTATCGACCTTCTCATGTCTCTCCACTGGTACCATGCTAATACCTTACCCTCAAAACACAGGCCAGTTGCCGTCAATCTCTCCTCCTCTATCAACCCATTGACGACATAATAACCCTCCACCTTATAGATCCACTAATGTGCATCCTCTCTCAAATATAGGCATTTTCAACTTCCTTACCCTCGGATCTCCTCCGTTTCCTTTGATTCCTCCATAATTTTTCCTTCCTTAAGTGAGTGGTCTCCCCAAGTATCTCAATCCTCCCTTCCACGCTTATACATGAACCCTTCTTCAAGTTCTCCCTTCCTCCCTTCAAAATCAATAACTTTTCAGTCATAATCAACCTCCCTTCTTTCAAAACCAGCACCTATTCGCTCATACCCAACATGTTCACGCCTCTCCACATATCTTCTACCTATCTCCTTCCTATGAATAAGCACTTGAAGAGATCTTCTTTCTTCTCCTTCCAGGATCTCCACATCATGATCATCCCTACGATTATCAAAATTTATATTTCCTCCTACTAGAGGTGCCAATATTTGACAAGACCCAAAAACACGACTAGAACCCGCCCCAAAAATTCTAGGTTACGGTCAACCCGTTTGTCAAACGGGTACGGTTCAGGTTCCAAATTTTGACACGTTTGAAAATTTTGGTTGGGTTCAGGTCAACCCATTAACCGGAAGTTGTCCCGGATCTGAGCTGATTCCCCCGCCTCAATTAGTCTACATGAGGTTAAGTTTTGAACGAGTCAATAAAAAACTTATTCGCCTCCTTCAACGACGTTCCTTCCTGTCGGGTCAGAAGTCACGACAGCTTGCCGTTCTTTTGTTGGATCGGAATAAAAATCAGAAGTAACGACAATGATGGGAAGGTCCGGACTCCGAAGGGAGCTCGCTCGTTGCGAAGGTTACCATTTTCTCCCATTCGCGTGCTTCATGGCATTCTTGCACCGAAGACTTCTTTGTCTCCATGGACGACGTTCCTTCATGTCAGGTCAGAAGCCACAACAGCTAAGAACGTTGGATCAGAATCGAAAGTAACGACGATGACGAGAGGGTCCTTAAGGAGCTTGTTCGTTTGAAAGGTAGACATTTTCTCCCATTCGTGCGCTTCTTGCACCAAATACTTCTTTGTCTCCTTCGACAACATTCCTTCTTGGCTTCATCTCTGGTCAGAAGTCATGATAACTCCTCATTCTTTTGTTTCATATGAAGTAACGACGATGACGGGAGGGAGCTCGATTGTTGCAAAGGTAAACATTTTGATGAGGACATCAGAGATCTACGGCTACGATCGTGCCTATTTATTTTGATCTATTTTATGTATTTGATTTGTTATTATTCTTTTTTCTTTTCTACCCTCACTTGAGAGCTTTATCTTATGTATGCCCAAGGGGCAATAGTGTCTTTATTATTTCCCTTCATGTATTTGGCTATTTAAAGCTCCCCTCTTCTTCTTGGAGGGTTAATGGATGAATTATAAGAAAATTCATGCACATGTGTTCTTTGGAGAGTTGTGAGAGTTCTAGAATAGAGCTTTGGAGAAATCCCTAGGGAGGGAAATCGGATCACCCACAAACCTTGGAGACGGCCGAGTTTGTGATTCTTCTTCTTTTACCTTTCTTTCGTTCCTTTTCCTTTCCCTTCCTCCTTCCCCATTAATCCACCAACATCCCCATCCAATCCCCAACCTCCTAGCCGCCGAATTCCCAACCATAATCCACCTTGTCGCTGGCCAACTCGCACCACCAAACCATTCAACCCACAAACCCTCCAAACCCTATTCCAAACCGCCGGCCACCACTTTGCTTTCCCCTCCCTCATCAATTACCATTACACCTTTCCTAAATTAGCTCTACATATTTTAGGTAACTCAAATAATTACAAATTCAAATATATTTGAATTTGAAATTATTACCTAAAATATAAATCCTATTTTAGAAAAGTTTCCAAATGTCTTCCTAATTGAATTTTAATTAAACTGGAATGAGATATTTCTTCCCAAATTTAATTCCTTAAATCAAGAAGGCATTAAATGCTTCCATAAACTCCCCCGTACCCCTTCTTCAAAATTGGTTCCTAAAGCTCCACTTTCCTTATTTAACTCCATCTATCTTTGGAAGAAGTTAGAATTTTGAAATAATTCAAATTTTAATCTCAAATCCTTCCTAATTCATTAATCATATTTTTGGAAATGCCATTAAATAAATCAATTAATCCAAATCTGAATTAATTGAGCAATTAATGTCTTAACTCCAAATACATTGAACCTAGACACCCTTTCTTCTCTATCTCACCTGGCCGAAATTACCATGTCCCCACCAATTAAATTCCTTCCAAAAGGAAGTCTCACTCCTTTGGAAAATAATCCCAAATTTCCCCCCTCTCTCCTATCACCCTCTCTCCCCAATTTAATTTGGGATCTAATTGACTTGCCACCTAAGCAATCAAATCTATCCCAAGGCTACTCCTGCTGTCGTTCACTAATTACCCCCACCTTATTCCTTATTTCCTGCATCCAGAGATCCGGAAATCTGAAGTTCTCTGATACGCCATAGGGTTTCACCAATTCGATTTTGCCCTAATTTCTCTCAAATGAGCATGAGAGGAACAAAACAAGATCAAAAGCAAAGATTTTCCACGGTAAAATCCTTAGAGTTGTGCACTTTGATGATTTTCGGATTAGGGCACAAACCCTCCAAAACTTTGAAGAAAAACTCTCAAAATTAGAGCACAATCATAAAAAAGAGAAGGGAATCCATTTAGTATTGAAAGGGAAGCAAGTTCAACACAAAAGAAAGATACAATTTGTCCACTTCGAGAAGGACAAGGTCTCCCACTACAAACCCTAGAAAAACAAGAGAAGGAAACTAAGAGGCTAAGAGAAAGCTCCAAATGCATAACCCTAGAAATCCCCTCTCAATCCCTACTTAAAGCAAGCAAAAGACCCAACCAAACCCACTAGTGGGCTGCCCAAACTGAACCGCCCAGCTCAGGCTAGACCTGAGCCAAACCGGTCCAGAAATGGACCGGTTCAGCTCAAGCCGAACAGCCCCGTCCCGCTCCGCGTCCCTGCTTCGGCGGATCGAACGGGCGCGTCGGTGCGGCGCCTGTTCCGGCTGTTTCCGCGCGCCGCGGGGTAGCCCGCCCTTCCTCTGCCGGTCGGCGTCGGCAGTGGCCCGCATCATTCTCCCAGTCAAGTTCAGACTTCTGAACAAGTCCTGTGAGCTGTCCAAGGGTTTCGCATCTTTACAAGCTGCTGTCAATGTCGTTACAACAGCTGTCCAGCATTCCAAGATTGGATAGTTTGATGTCCAGAATTTTCTGGACATAGAAGTGTGCTGTCCACAGGTTCCTGCAGCCACCAACTACTGTCTTGCACCCTGGGAGGTTTGAAATTGTTGTTCAAAAGCCTCCATCAGCCTATAACAGCTGCCCAAGGTTTATACAAGCATTGGAGATTGCTGTCCAAAATTTCCCCAGGTGTCAAAGTTGCTGTCCAGCATTTGTAACCATCTCCTATTGTTGTTCCACTGGTTTTAAAATCAGATTGATGTCCAAAGACATCGAGAAGAATCAAAGGTTGTTGTCTACTTCCTCTCAAGCACATAAACACCACACTGGAGCCTTGTTTGTCGTGTTTATTTGGGTGAACTTTCCTCCTACTCTTTTATCTTTTAGTCACTCTCAATTGTAGTTATTAATTGACTCATGAAAAGTTGTGTTGACTCTTCCGTTAAAGCCTAGTATTTATTAGGAGTTGTGTGAGAGATCTTGCATAGCACTATTCTTATTGTTAGATTAGGGATTTCTTGTTGAAAGTTGAAACCCATTTCGTTTGCAATGTCAAGAGTAATTGATTGTTATGTGGTTTTTACTTTTTGCAAGTGACTTGGCCTAAGCTTTTGTTATCACTCTTGTATTTTATTTCATTGTCTAAATCAACATCAAGCTTTAGTTAAATTGCTCTTAATCATCAAGCGTGCAAAATCCTAATATAAATCGTCTTGGTCATTATGTTCTACATCACATTTTCTCCCATTCGCACACTTATCACACCGAGGTTTTGTGTCAGGTTGAGTCCAGGTTGAAATTTCTGACCCGTCTACAAAAACGGAAAGGTTCGGGTCGTGTCAGACAGTAGCAGATCAATATTGGGTCCAATCCGAACCCGACCCACAACCCAATTTTGATGTCCTTGCCTCCTACCAGCACCCTTGCCATTGATGCTGTCGTTGGCGTGTAAAGTTCCAACACCTTCTTCATCATCTCTTCTAGGTTTGATAACTTATCTTCCATTGAAGAAATTTTGTCCTCCACCGACACTTTGATTTGGCTCATCCCTCCTTCAAGAAGTTCTTCCAAAGCATCAATCTTCTTGGCCGCCATAGGTACCCAGATCTTGATCACCAAATAAAAAATAGTAAATCTGCCATTCCAACATCAAAGTTTAGAAGTTTGGACGATAAAATGCAGCAAAAGTCAGCAAGGGTAACCCTCCAATTCAATCCGGATACTGCTCTGATACCAATTTGATAGGAAACACTTGTTGAAATCAAAATAAACATGATTGAATTTGAATTTCAGCAAGGTGCAAAACCAAGAATAAGAAAAGCGTAGTGGAAACACAAGCAAGAAATAATTATATTGATAGAAGATGGAAGAAAACACACAAGATACAATAGATCTTAAATCGAAGAGGAAGATTCGTCTCTCCCAAATCTATAGACGTCGCTAGAGCCGAAAAACAACGAACATACAATAATAAAGGAAATCTCTAAACAACCCCTCATTTGAATTTTCCCTCCTAAACAACTTTAATTACTTCCTCATTGAGGGCTGTTGGACCCCACGGCTTGGGACTCGAGTCGACTCGAGTCGATCCCGTATGGACCGGCTGGAGCAGTCCAGTGACCGGTCTAACAGATTTATGTCTTATATTTGAGGATATTACCTATCATCTTCAAAAAAAATGACACTAGCTCTTTAATCAAGGCTAAAAAATAAGGAATAATAAAAGATACAAACATCCCATTAAACCTGATTATTTTCAACTTACGTCTAAGGGTAAAGTAGAAAAGCTAATGATCAAAAAGTGCTCATTCGGTCAGGAACATTTGGTAGAGACTTCATCTGATAATACTGTCGTGTTTTTCTATACAACAACAACAACAACATCAAGCCTTTATCCCACTACGTGGGGTCGGCTACATGAATCCTTTTTCTCCATTGTGTCCTATTAAAAGCCAAATTCTCGTTTAAATCTAATAAATAAAGGTCATTCCTAATACCATCATTTCGTGTTTTTCTATGAGATAAATTAATTGCTATTCTCTCAAAGATGAGCAAACGGTTTCCCAAGTGTGTTTCCTATGATGGTAAAATTGTGGAGAAGCTGCACATATAGCATGAAAAAAACCATTACCAACTGAGGCCAAAAGCAACTTAACCCAAATGCCAATCGAAAGACACTATGAGCCCTTTCTAGTGACATTCATTCAGGAAAAAAACTAATTATCCCCAAACTATACCATGCTGCCTTATCAATAAAGCATCACAAGGATTCATGCTCAACAAAAGAAAATGAAGAATCCAAAATAACCAGCATACCTTCAAGGCACAGTGTTCACAGAAGTAGTGCTTGCACTTGGTCACAACCGGATCGTCGAAAGGTCTCCTACATATAGAACAAGCAAACGGCAAGTCATGATCATCTTCATCATCACTCCCACCATCACCATCCTCACCACCGCCTCCCATGGCCAACCTTCTCTTCCTGGCCTTCTCTCTCTCATCCCAATCCTTCTCCATCTGCCACCCAGACTTATAATCGCCTCGATCATGCATAAACTTACACGCATCCCCAAAACCGCAATAACCAGTCTCCTTATAGTCCTTACAGATGTCCGGCTGGTAGTCGAATCTTGCCGAGACCCGGATGTGCTCCGACGCGCGGAGTGGACCGTGCGCACCGCCTGCCTTCTCGCCGGCAACTGTCTGTTCGCGGCGGAACCCAGCCTTGTAATCGGTGTAACCGTGAATGCCACGATAGACTTTCTCGTTACTGACCTCTGACCCGGATTTCCCCTTGAGAGACTCCTCCGCCCGCTTGAGGACTCGCTCGCGGATCGCGCGCGCGTCACGATCGAACTCTGTCTCGGTCTGAAGAGAGGCAGTGGCGCGGCTGTCATTCTGAACCTGGATCAGCTTGGAGGACTCGAAGTGAAAGAGGCCGGCCTCGCTCTTGGGTTCGATTTCGCCATCATCTTTACCGGATGGCTTTGAGGAGGAAGTTGCGGTTGAGAAGTGGAGTGCCTTATCTGAAGCTAGGGTTTTATTGGGTCTTTGAGAGGGGAGGGAGGTTTGGGGTTCTTGGTCACCGTTTTCATCTTCTCCTTCGGTGGATTCAGTGGCCGTTCTCTTCCGGATGTTCTTGTTCCTTGAAGGTTTCTTAAAGAAACTGCAGACGTCGCCACTCTGATCGGCCATTTCCAATTCCAAAATCGAAGCCCTCGGTGGGGAATCAAGGAACCGCTAACCAGCGGATTGAGCTTCAGCGGAGGTCAATGATAAGTCACAGTTTCGACCTAGACTAGGTGAAACGCAGCCAATTTGGCGGAGAGGAACGTTTGCAGACCAAAGGAGATCGAATTAAACCCTAAACCCTAGTATCGCTGGAGAGATCGGAATTGGATCATACGGGCACCAAATTAAGAAGGTTTTTTTTACAATACTTTGACTTTGATGGGATTGTTAAATCCCCGTACATTCCAAGCAGCAATAGGAGGCATGGACATGATTATTTGTAAAGTTTGACCTTCTTGGCCGTCTTAGTTTTGGACTTTCCTTTTTTGGATGGCGATTTAGACTGAATAGAGACCTTGGTAGAGGTAGAAGAAGTAGCAGGAGAGCCTTTAAAATTTATCTGTTTTGCTGAGATGTTCCCTTCCATATTTTGGGAGGAAGAGAATTCCTCTTCACAAATGTGATTACCATCAGGATTCCCAACCCGAGTCACCTCATCAATAGGTTCCTCCACAGGAAGAGAGCCAAAGCTATTAGCAAGAATAACCATAGGCGATAACAAATTGGCATGGTTACTATGGAATGTAAAAGATGAGGAAGCAGCTTGAGGTAGGTTGAGGTTGGGAAAAGGAGGGTTATGAAGAATAGGTTCGGATGGTAGAGTTTTAGAGCAATTGACAAGAGGAGGATCAAGTGCTGAAGGCGTTGAGGTCACGGCAATTTCAGCCGTAGGAGGTAGTACAGTTTGGGCATTAGAGTCAGAAAAATGGGGGATCAACTGAGCCGAAGGGGGTAAAGTGGGTGCATTAGGTTTGCTACGGGAAGGAGGCCTGTGAGATTTAGTGGGATTGCGGCTTTTGC
The DNA here is from genome assembly GCF_001605985.2 of Dendrobium catenatum. NCBI lineage: Eukaryota > Viridiplantae > Streptophyta > Magnoliopsida > Asparagales > Orchidaceae > Dendrobium > Dendrobium catenatum. The sequence goes on from NW_021319455.1 coordinate 1,140,911, forward strand.
TTCTACCCCTAAAAACAGCTTTAGGAGGAAGAGTCGGCTTAAGGGAAGGGTTTTTGGGACAAAGCGCAAAATTGTGAACCAGCGATCCACAACCCTCACATTTACTAGGTTTCCAGTCATACACAACCGTGAGATTTAGATCAACTCCATCGATTTCCATCGGAATAATCTCTGGCAGTTCCGAATCTTTATCCACTTTGACACAAATTCTCGCAAAGGTAAGTCGAGTTCTCTTAGCAGTCAAAGTATCAACATATAGAGGTTCACCAACGAAACTAGCAATTTTTGAAATACCTGCCGGGGTCCAGAGGGCAAGAGGTAGATTGAGCACCTTAATCCACAAGGGAATCGAGGCAGACTCATCTCTCCTAGGCTGAAATCTGGGGTTCCAGCGCTGCAGGATGAAGGGTCTTCCGAGGAGGAACCACGGACCACCCGACCACACCAAGTCGTAATCTTCCACCGCAGTAAACTTCAACAAGAAGAAGTCGTCGGCCAAAGAAAGAAGAGAAAAAGAACCTTTCAATTTCCACACTTTTTACATCGACGTTAGAAGCCTTTCGTAATATGGGCGAGGACCCAAGGAATAACCAACAAGGAACAAATTCCAAATCTCTTTACCTTCATTAAGCTCATTAGGAACAAATGAAAGCTTTTTAGCAGGTTTAACGAAGGTCAAAGGCCAATATCGCGAGAAGAGGAGGGCGCCACAAGATTGCTAGTATAGGAGATCGGGGGAAGAATCGGTGAAGCCCCAAGCAGGGAAGAACCATTTAGTGGCGGAAAATCGGAGGGAAGGAGAGCCATTCCGGCCGGAGGCCGGAGCAGAGGAGGAAAAACACAACGCCGCCAAAACAAGCGAAACCCTAGCGGATCCATAGTTGTTATTCGATCTTTCTTTTTTTTTTTTTTTGCGGCAAATCTTTTAAAGGTAGTTGCTTTTGGGGGTTTAAGTAATTGCTTGTGTTCGATGAGTGGTACATTTTTTAGGGTATAAAAAAATTGCAGTTAACTGAGGTTTAAACTTTAGATGGTCAAACAAACAAAGTTATAGCAAGAGGATGCCGAAATTGTTGGGGAAAATAAGTTTCTTTGTGTTTTGGAAGCTAAGGTTACTCTCTCTTCTGTTTCTGACCCTTGGTTCTCATTCTCTCACTCCTTGTTTGAGAATGAGAAATACTGTGATAATTTTAACCATTCTACGCCAGGTAGAATTTGGGTTAAATGGGATGATGCTCACGTGACTTTTACTCCGTCTTTCTCCTCTTCACAACTGATCCACGATCTGGTTGGTGCTGGTTCCTTTCCTCCTTTCTACATGTCGGTTGTCTATGCTGCCAATACTGTGGAAGAGAGGAAAGTGTTATGGAAAGATCTTCTAAACATTTCTTCTAATTTGAACTCTCCATGGATTATTATGGGTGACTTCAACTGTTTTAGGTTTGGTGGGGAAAAAGCTGGAGGTATTCCCGTTGCTAATGATAGATTGGGTGAACTTAACAATTTTGTTTTTGATGCTGGATTGCAAGACCTTGCCTCTGTTGGGTTATCTTTCACTTGGTTTAATCAAAGGAGTGATGATCCTATCCATATCAAGTTGGACAGAATGTTGATCAATTCTGCCTTCCTGGACTCCTTTCCTACGGCATTTTATAAAGTGGACACTTTTTCTGGTTCTGATCATGCTCCACTTATCCTTAATGCTTCTCTTTTCAAGAAATCTGCCTCTAGATTCATGTTTAAAGACTTTTGGACTAATTTTGATGAGTTTTGGGACTTAACTCAAAGAGCATTTGATAGACCGGTTAATGCTAGCCCTATTGCGGTCTTCTATGACTACTTGAGATCTCTTAAAAATGATATTAGGGGGAAGACCTGGAATTCTTCTAACTTTATTTCTAACAGTATTCTTGAGTTAAAAAATGCCCATTTCAATTGCCTCACTGATATTCAAAAGGATCCTTTGAATTCTGTTTTGAACTCTCATCTTAAGTAAACTAGTGAGAAGTTGGTTATGTTTCAAGCTGCATGGTACTCATGGATTTCTCAACGGGCTAAAGCCTACTGGCTAACCCAAGGTGAGGATGATCTTGGTTTTCTTTATGCCAAGATCAAGTCGAGGAAGAACAGAAATGTGATTAAAGAGCTTACTACCCCCGCTGGGGTTCTTTCTTCTCATGATGACATTTCAAAAGCTCTTATTAATCACTTCCAGAATCTCTTCAATGCTCCTACTCCGATCTTCGAAAGCTCTCATAATCTGCCTGTAGGTAATTTGGTTCCTTCTCATCTTTTGGAGGGCCTGGTGTTGCCGGTTTCTAATGATGAGATTAAAAGGGTTGTGTTTGAAGGGGTGCCTTCTTCTGCTCCGGGTCCGGACGGTTTCTCCTTTGGCTTCTATTAAAAAACTTGGCATTTATCTGGTTTTATCTTATGCAGAGCTATCAAGCACTTTTTCTCTACAGGGCAGATGCCTAAAGGTGCTAAAGCAACGGCTATTACACTCATTCGTAAGGGTACTCATTCCAACTCCATCTCTGATTTCCGTCCAATCTCTTTATGCAATGTGTTCTATAAAATTGTAGCTAAGATTTTAGCTAATAGGTTGAAAAGTAGTCTTCCTTTTATCATTCATGAAAGCCAATCAGGTTTTATTACCAAGAGATGCTCTACTGACAATATCATTCTTGCTTCCGAACTGTTAAGAGAATTCAAAAGGCATAAAAATTATTTTTGTGCCAAGGTGGACATTAAAAAAGCTTTCGATTCGGTCTCTCGTCCTTTTTTGATCAACAGGCTTAAGCAGAAGGGGTTCCCTAGTTTATTTATCTCTTGGATTAATGCTTGCATTACTGATGTTTACTTTTCTATCTGTCTGAATGGTTCGTTGGAAGGGTTCTTTAAATCTTCTTCTGGATTGAGGCAAGGTTGTCCTCTTTCCCCCCTCCTCTTCTGCATTGTTATGGATGGCCTTTCCTCTAGCTTGGATTGCAGGGAGAATCACTCCTTTTTGGGGATGCAGCATCAAATTTTTAAGACTAGCCACCTAATGTATGCTGATGATCTTTTGGTGTTTGGTTTAGCCACTGTGGATAATGCAAGAGCTCTGGTTGATGTTCTTGATCACTTCTCTAAGTCTTCGGGTCTTGTCATTAACCCTACTAAAAGCAGCATTATTTTCTCGAAGAATTCTATTGATGTGCAGCAAATTACTGATATTCTGGGGATTAATCATGTTGAACGCAACCTTACATATTTGGGAATCCCAATTTCCTCTTACAACCTCAAATTTTCTCACTTCCAACCCCTCCTGAGTAGAATTTCTACTCTTCTTGCGGGTTGGAAAGTTAAATTCCTTTCTTTTGCAGGTCGTGTGCAATACCTCAAATTCACTATTGCTAGTACGATCGCGTACTGGATTAGAGGAGCAATCATACCTAAAGCTTGTTGTAAATTTTTGTCTAGAATTTGCTCCAAGTTTCTTTTCTTTGGGAATACTTTGGATAAAAAGATGCACATTATCTCTTGGAGGTCGGTTACTATGCCTAAAAGAAAGGGTGGTCTGGGGCTGGCATCTTTTGACTCTCTTTATTACAATATGGCTTGCTCCTTCATTTTTAGAATGTATAATCATAGCTCTTTAATCAGCTCTTGGTTCAGGGAGAAGTTTCACTCCCCTTGGAAGCCTCCTCCTCATACTGCTTCTAAATTTTGGAAATTGTTTTGCAAAACTGCGGTGTCTATCAAGCCTGTTGTTTCTTTCTCGGTTCATAGAAACTCCAAACTTTCGTTCTTTTGGGATCCATGGTGTAACAATCGCACTGTGGCTGATTTGATGGATCTTAATTGTAACTCCCAACATTGGGTTGGGGATTATATTGCTCATGACATTTGGAATCTACCGGAGTTCATTCCGGAATCAGTTAAGCTTATTATCAACAGTAAAGTGATTTTGGGGGAATGTCCTGTGCTGTCCTGGAATTCTCGGACCATTACACCCAACCCATCCAATTAACATTTTTCTGAGTATTTTCATTCCAATTTAGAGGATGTTTCTTGGTTTAAGTTTATTTGGCATAAAGGTTTTGCTCTTTGGTATGCCTCTTTCTCTTGGATGGCTGTTAAAAGAAAACTTAAGATGGCTGATTTGTTAAATTTGAGGGGTATCCCAGCTAACCCTGAATGCTTTTTTTGTCGTGGCAACTTTGAAACGCATTCTCACGTTTATTTTGAATGTGATTACTCTTTTTCTCTTCTCATTGCTCTTTTTTCTCATTTGGGGAAATTTTATTTGAGGCCAAATCTGATACAAGTATTTGATAGCTTTGGGAGCTACCGTAACTTCACTAGAGCTGATAAAAATTTCTATTATTTTATGGTGGCTGTTTTGGTGTATTACCTGTGGAGAGAAAGAAACAACAGAAGATTTTCTGCGGTTTGGAGATCCCCGGATGAGCTTAAAAGAGTTATTATTTTTGCTATTGTGGCTAAAGTTAAAAACTGTAGGCATTATGACTCAATCAAAGAGCATTTTAATGAAATTCTGAGATGACTGGAGGATTATGCTGGCAGTTCGATTTTTTTTGGAAGATGGTGTTATTCAAAGCATTTCTTTTTTGCTCCCTCATTATATCGTCCCTGCTGCTGGAAGCTTATGGGAGTTTTTTTGGGTTGGAATTTTTTGCTTCCCTGTTATTTTGTTCAAACAGCTGGAGCTTTGGTGTTATTTCTTCTAGATCCAGTTATGTGCTTTTGTGGGAAGATGTTTGCAGATATGGGACGATAATGTGCCAGATTTACATCTTCAATGCATCCTTGGACGGTCTTTGGGCAACTAGGATTGCGTTATTCGGGCATTGTGACGGCCTCCAATCTCACTTTGGCAGGCAACCGGTGTCTAATTTTGGCTTTATCGGCTTTACGGGTTGCTTCTATGATTTAGGCTTTGATGCCTTTTGATGTAAATCATTTTCCTGAGTCCCTCTTATCTGCAAATTTTCTTTTCTTTTGGATGATAGAGTCGTATTTACTTGTAACTTCATTTACTTGTAACTATTGGTGATTAATATATGGGCTTTGCCCCTAATTTTTCCAAAAAAAAAAGAAGGGGTTTTTACATACATGCCACTTTATTTGTTACATAGTACATATTTAACATCTAATACTTAAATATTACACTCATACCTCCTAAATACTATTTTCATAACAAAAATACCACTCCGTCAAATGCTTCCCTCATTCCGTCCGAATTCGTTAGGAATGCCCTAGCCAGCATAAAACATCTTCGTGTCGCGAGGTGCCTTTCATCCTCCTCCCCGCGAGCTGTCGCGAGGTGCATTAATCCTCGTTGATCTTCCCTCCGGGCATCTCCCTCGCAGATCTTCCTCACAAATCCAAAACCCCGCATCTTGTCGCGGAAACGTCCAGAAGAGCTGTCGTGAGCTGCATTCTTCCTCGTCGATCTTCCCTCAGGGCATCTTCCTCTCAGGTCTTCCTCACATATGCAAAAGCCCACATCTTCATGCGGAATCGTCCAGAAGTTCCACTACTCTCGCAATCTGTATGTTCTCTTATTTCTAATATTTTTTTAGGTTCATAATTTGGCAGATTTTGTTTATTCAAAGTTATAGAATGAGTTTCTAGTTACATATTATGTTGATTGTAAATCTCTAAGTCTTTTGTTACATCTTGAATTCTCTCTTCTTAAGCTTGTTTCTAGTTACAGTTGACCCAGTCTAGCTTTTTGTAAAAGAATTTCTATTGTAATGCTTTTGAATGGAGTAAGCAGTGGTCTTAAAAATTCATTTGTCAGGTTATGTGTTGTTTATTTCAGACGTTTATGCCTAAATTGGTTTGTCTTTGTTGACAGATTGTTATAACATTTCAAATGAGTTATATGAATTCGTCTGCCACGAGGCGCACACGATCTGAAGTTCATTGTTATTGTCGGCTGAATTTTGTCTTGTATACATGCCACCGTGGTCCTAATAGTGGAAGACAATTTTATAGGTGCATGAATAATCGAACTGATGACCACTGCAGATACTTTAGATGGATATATGAAGTAGAAGATGCATATTATGGTATAGATGATGAACGCAAAGGCTTTGAGGCAAAAGTTATTAAGAGGCTTGACTCTATCAAATATTTGATGAAAGTCTTCATTGCAATTGTTCTTGTTGATGTAGCCATCCGTTTGGGTTTGTAATGTGTTTTGTCGGGATGGGTCGAATGCTAAGTAGTATGAACTCGAGTTTTTTGTTTTGTTTTGTCGTCTATGTTAGTTGCTTGAATTGTTGTGTTGATCAAGTGTATGTTACTTTGCTTATCCAAATTAATGGAAAAAATTACTAAATTATGTTCATTGAGATCAGTCAAACAACTTTTTTTCATTTTAGAATTTTTTGGCAACTTCCACATTCTCGGGATATACATTGAGATAAGTCAAGAATTTCAGAAATTGAAATCAACAAGCTGCAGGAAAACAAGCTCGTCACACATTCTCGGGATATACATTGTATATAATTTGAATTGCTTATCCAACTTTGGCAAAATTTGCTCCAGGTTGCCTTGCCAAAACGTGAAAATAAAGTTGAAACAGTCAATAAAACTGGGATGGGAAGTTTTGGCAAGTTGCAGGTGCTGCATAGTGAGATAACTAATGTAACTAATGATCTTCATTTTGGCTCACCAAAATACAGCAAAAATAGAACCAAGCTGCATGCTGCAGACAAAACTTTTAAGTGACTTTTAAACCAAGCTGCAGGCTGCATAACTTTCACAACAAAACTACAAAAGTTTTTGGCTCACCAAAATATAGCAAAAATAAAAGTAACAAAACATGATCTTCATTTTAGAAACCATCAAAATATGAATAATTAAACTCCCGCAGCTCAACGTCATCAGCTACCCGTCTACTTGGCAACTTGTCCTGTCGTTTTCGTCCTACTTCTGTGGTCGTCGTCTCCTCGTTATTCTTCTTTGCAATGGGTTCTTGCAAGTACTTCGATGATATCCTCATAGACCACATCTTCCACATCTATGTGATCGTTGTCTTGCTCCAAGAAATTTAACAACCTTTTTTTCCTTGGACGACCTCTTGGTCTACATGTATTCGGTACACCTACTTGCTCACAATTTTCTGCAACTCGACATTGCTCCTTTCTAGGTAATGTGGCAATTGCTCCATCATATGCAAGTATATATCGATACCTTAAAATTAGTAGTTGTAAGCTACAAGTAAGCAATGAACAATGAGTGCTATTTCATACCTTGCTATGTAGTAGAACTCATCAACATAGGTGTGTCACAATGGGTGCTCTTTCATACCAATGAAGGCCACGACATGAATGCAAGGCAAACCTATTAGCTGCCATACTCCACAAGTGCAGTCCTTTCTGTTAAGATAGTTCCTATTTGAATGCTTTACATTTTTGCATCTTATGTAGTTTTGATGATTCAAAACATTATTGTTCAAATGTGTAGTTATCTCCTAACAATTTTAGAAGATTTGGATTTGCTCTTGTGTGTACTAACATTTCAGGAAAAATGAACTCCAGACTACGAAGACTTCAAATCAAATTCAGAATGAGATACTTTGTAAAATTTGAAGTTTGCATTTCTTTGAAATTAAATTGAAAGGGAGTGATTGTAATTGAGCGAATAAAAACATACACACACATAAGGAGATCATAAAAAATTTATACTGATCGTACTGGACGATATCCGTTCGTACGGGACGATCAGACAGTTATCTCCTATTGAGCACATGGAACGAATAAGAACTTGCTTAAAAATTTTTCTAAGTCCTATTCGTCTAGGACGAATTTTACAATCGTCCAGGACGATTTATTCTCTGTAAAATATTCGTCCAGATGAAATTAAATTATCGTCAATGGCGATTGGTCCTCTGGAAAATTTTTATCCAGACGAAATTAATAATCATCCAGGACGATCGGGTCTCTGGAAAATTTTCGTCCAGACAAAATTAAATTATCGTCAATGGTGATTGGTCCTCTGGAAAATTTTCGTCCAGACGAAATAAATAATCGTCCAGGACGATCGGTCATCTGTAAAAAAAATTTCGTCCAGACGAATAAATTTTTGTCCAAACGATTAACCGACTTAGAACAGTTTTCAGCGATCCGGTTCTCTGCCGACACTTTGAGAGTGTGAATAGCCGAAGGGTTCGCTGCCTACACTTGGAGAGTGTGAATAGCCGAAGGGTTCGCTGCCTACACTTGGAGAGTGTGAATAGCCGAAGGGTTCGCTGCCTACACTTGGAGAGTGTAAATAGCCGAAGGCTTCTCTGCTCACACTTGGAGAGTGTGAAAGGACGGACGGTTCTCTGTCAACACTAGGGATTGTGTAAAAGGACGACGGTTCTCTGCCGCACCGGGGAGTGGTGAAAAGAGTGTGTTGTAAAGGCTTCTCCGCCTTGCTGTGGGTGCAAAAGAAGAGTCGCTATTGGTATTAGTGCAATACTCAGAGGGTGACTCTGGGGAGTGGATGTAGGTCTGGTTTTAGACCGAACCACTATAAATCTGGTGTCATTTACTTTACTGCTTTTACGTTTCCGCATTTTAATTCTTAGTTTTAAAAACTCTGTGGTTGAAAAACTTTTTCTACAAAACTTGAAGAAATAATTTTTATTTCGGTTCAACATAATTTTAAAAGAGGGTTTAAAATTTTTTAAACTACCAATTCACCCCCCATCTTGGTAGCCTTTGGGACATTAACTTAGGCTTAACAACCTAATTTCTAGACTCAACACTTTCTTTCAATATCAACGATGTGTCTTGAGTGCAGTCCTTCCACCTCATCCTTGGATATGCTAGTTTGTCGAACAACCAAATGATCTTTCCTTGTTGTTATATCTCATATATATTCTTCTACATTTGGAACTAATTCTCTCTGCCAAGTCAAGCTTGTCATCTTTCGTTGAGCTCTTTGCTCCATAATCTTTACCCGGACCAAATCAATAAGGTCAAGAGCAGGTTTGGTTCTAGCATCAACAATCCATGCGTTAAATGACTCAGCAAAATTATTTGTTTTAGTAGCATGACTTATCCCAATCATGAATTGACTTCTTGACCACTTGTAAGGTAAAGAAAGGAGATATGAGTACAAAGTAGGGCTCAACTCATGAAGTTCAGAAAGCTTCTCGATCATCTCTACATTAGTATAGGCATTTGCAGCTGCCCATACCAATCCTTGCATTTTTTTACCATCTTTACATCGAATTTTTTTTTATATTCTTCCACAAATGTTGAATGCAAATTCTATGCTCAGCTTTGGGATATATTTCTGTGATTGCCTCTCCCAAACCCTTCTCCATATCATATATGAAACTAAGAGTGCTTAAATTAGTACCAATAGTCTCTCCCAAGTTCTTCAAGAACCATGACCATGAATGTTTGGACTCAGCCTCAACAACAGCATATGCTATGGTGAATAAGCCATTATTTCCATCTACTGAGTTGGCGAATAAAAGGACACCCAAATACTTAGATTTAAGATGGCATGCATCTAAACTTATAAGTGGTCTGCGCCCATATAAAAATCCATCCACACACACCTTGAAAGTAACATAAAACCTTTGGAAAGAATTTTCAATAGCATTAAATGTATATGTTATGTGTGAGCCCGGGTTTCTATCAAGTAATTATGCTATCAATGTTGGAACCCATTTATAGTTGTCATCAACTGAGCCAAAAATTGTGTCACGAGCTTGCTCTCTTGCCCTCCAAAGCTTCATATAAGATAGTGATAAACCAAATTCCTTCTCTAAACCGCTATTTATTTCTTTTAGTGGAATATCTATATACCTCTTCACCATCTCCTGAATCTGATTAGAAACCCATGTAGATGTAGCTAGCCGATTTCCAGCACAATTTATCACAGGGCATGTGTGTTCTCCATCAACTCTCATAACTTGAAAAGATTGAGTGTCTTCACATAGGGATGCCCGAATTCTCCATTGACAACCTTGATAGGAACAAGTTGCAATAACTCGTTTCTTATCACTTGCTTTTATCCTCACCCCAAAGTTCTCCCTAATGGCAAATGATCGGAGTGCATTTTTGAAACTTATAGCATCATTAAAAAATGTACATATAGTGATATCTGTAACACTATATTTTTTAAATCTCGAAGCACCATCGTTCTGAGAAATGGACCCATCTATTATTTGTTCAAAATTCTCAGTCCCCATAATATGTGAGTTTGATTGATCTTCATCAACTTTGTACAATGAGATAACTATTTTAGCACGTGAATTTTCATTAATGTGTGAGTTTACCAACAGGCTCACATCATCATCGTAATTGATTATTTTGTACTCCTTGGGTGATGTTACATTAATGTGATAATGCATGTTATATTGATGTCCATTCAACCAAGGACATATTCTAGCAATCTCTGTTCTAATCTTGAAAATATTTATATGTCCTTTCTCAAGTTTCACAGTCCTTTGTTTGACGCCAATATATCTCTTTCTATATTGGTTCGTTGTGTCAACCCAAATTCCTCCAAATTTAAATGCAATAAACAAATGCTCTTTTTTATCTCCACATAAATCATCTATTACTTCATCACAACAATCATGCATTGTCGAATTATGCCACGAGATTGTTATTTTTCATTAACTTCAAGCTGAAATAAGATGATAAATTAATAAATCCATTAAGCCATAAATACTGTAAGGAGAACATAAAATGTTTAAGGTTAGACTCATTACTTCAATAAAACCACAAAACTCACACAGAAAAATAAACCCATAAAATCATTGCTAATGTCATTTCAATAAAGGGATCCCTTCAATAAAACCATAAAAGTTTACTGTGAAAAGCACAGGCGGGATTAAGAATGCAGAAAATATCATCGGTTCTCCGTGAAAAGCACAGGCGGGAATAAAGTTTGCTCGCATGGGAGAGCAGCAAACTTGGATGAGCCACCAAGTTGGAATACAGAAGGTTTCGCTGAAACCTCTGTTCTCCCGTGAAAATCACAGGCGGGAAGGAAAAAAAAAACGGAGTGAGGTTCCTGTTAACGGAGTGGTACTTTTGTTATGAGAATAGTATTTAGGTGGTAGGAGTGTAATGTTTAAGAATTAGGTGTTAAATATGTAATATGTAACAAATAAAATGGCATGTATGTAAAAATCCCAATTAAAAATTGTTAAATAATAGTCGTAATTTGATGAAAGATAGTTGAAGGATGCTGCAAATCCAGTGATGATTCCCAAACATAGCATGTAGCAAAATTCTTCAAAGAACTAAATTGGATCGTTGGAAAGATTTTATGATTATTGATCTAGATTTTTCCTCACCATAGGATGTGGAACATGAAGGCCTTAGTACTTCATGATTTATCCAAATTCTTTAGTAATGAACTAATTCAAATATCTTTTTTTATACCACAAAGTCTAAAGTGTTAAATGGTGAATTGATCTTCTATGTCTCTTAAAATCCTTACTTCTTCATTCTCATTTATTTGTTGAAACTTCTACACATGTTCACCCTTGAGACAATTTTTTATATTATTGTTAAATCATCAACTATGAAATTCAAATTTGTCAGCAAAGGAGATGTTATAGCATATGCTTCAAGTAAGGAGAAGAAAGACGGCGTGTCAATCTTTTCATGAGATATTATTGTTATTCTAAACCTATGAAGGCATTGAAGGAAAAACAAGAGAGAAAAATAGGACATGTGGAAGAGTGAAGTTTGATATAGTTGCCACTTGTAGTCGTTCGGACGACTGAACTCTCATGTCAACCGAATGATAGATCAAACGAATAGGTGGCAACTACTCATCATTGCTTGTTGGCATAGTTGCTATCTACAATCGAGCTTGAGCTTTTGTGTAGCCTTGGGAGCAACAGAAAAAGCGTAAGTTCGCAAGAGAACATGGTGGCTTAATTCACAAGGAAAAAAAGGGAGAAAAAGTGATGGATTGGGTAGCAAAAATGGGTTAATTGCAACTAAAAGTCATAATTGTCATTGCTATCAACAGTTTAAACTGCTTCTGCTACTAATGTTTTGAATCACTACTATTGATATGTCATAAAAAATATCTTGATTAAGGCACGAATCTCGATGCAATATATGATGTTGAAGCTTAAAAATTTAAAATCGGGACCACCTGATCTCCAATTTAAACAAGCTTATAGTCAAATTGAACATCTCAATGAGACAAACCCGACGACATCAAATTTGATCCAATCCGAGCCCAAATCAAGGATCCAAAGCATTCTTGGAGGCTTAAAAGCATTAATTTGATGACCAAATGACATCCGAAAATGGCATGCTTTAATCGAATCAAGCGGCTCGACGAGAATAATCCAACAACCCCAGATCTCTTAATTCTTACATCTCTATGGCATCTAATTGCTTGATAAATGTTTCATGATCATGGGAGATAGATATGAACCATCTGATAAAACACTCTCATCTTGACCTTGATCTCTTCCATATTTATAAGTTATGTCACTCACAAAAATTATAAATAGACCCTCATTCTTTATATAAGAGGGAGAAAAAAGAAGGAGAAAGAATATAAGAGAAGAAGGAGAGAACTTGGGGTGCTCTCATGTCTCTGACCATCGCTGGATAATTATATACCTGTACAACATTCACCTCATTGAAAAGTGAGAAACCAAACCATAACCCCTTATGTAATTTTGTTTGTTATGACACATTTCTACAAGGAGCTTCTCCAATAGTAGTTGGTGTATACCATGATATATTCGATTGTCAATCCAATGAGATCCAAATTCAAATTTGTACGAGCCACTCCATTTCTAGTAGTCTATGAGATGGAGTGGGGAGGGTTGCAAGAATAATTTTGAGGTAGAGTTATTGTCAAAGTTGTGATGATATAAGCCAAATGAGCTTAATGATATTTTTATTTATTAAAATAATAAATACATTATATATAGATTTAAGATCATGCCATTTTTTATAGATTCTTTTTTTTAATCTATGTATGCTATAATTATATAATTATTCTCCTAAGAGGAGAGCATATTGAGCTATCCAAAATATAAGAATAAAATGTCGAACGTTAAATATTGGTTATGATGAGTGTTGAATAACTGCTAACATGAGTATTAGATATCAATGATCGATCTGATTATTATTTTTAATAAGATGAGATATTGGGTGATCAATATGATAGATATCGAATATTAATGGTTGATAAATATCAGACATGAACCAATAATTAGTATCGAATGACGATTAACATGAATATTGAATGCCAAGAGAAACTAAGCATTTTGCTTGATTTTTCCATTGATAAGAGAGGAGACTTGATTACCGAGGATATTGGCATCAGACGTTTGTGTCTAATATACATTGAATGTTAGTTATTATTAAGTGTTGGATGATAATCGATGAAAAGTCAAACTTTTGGGTGATGATATGTGATTAGTTTGACTATTCCCCCAATAAAATATATGATTTGGTGGTCAAGAAGACATTAATTGATTATTAGTGGCTAATGGACATTAAATATTAGACATTAGCATGTATCTAACATGGTGGATGAGGAACATTAATGGTTAGGTGATTATGGACAATCGATTTGGTCATTTTCTTGATAATAAATGAGATAAAGCAATCTAGAAGACATGCATCAAATGATGAATATTGATGAATGTTAGATTTTATTCATTGATAAACATCGAGATACGGTCAATGGGAATATCAAGTATCATGAGATTATGGACAATTAGCTTTGCCAATCTTATGATAGGATGGAGTTATTACTACTGAGAATATGAATATAAAAATTTAATGATTGATATAAGTTATACATCATTTATTAGCAAACATAAATCAATTATTAATAGGAATGGTAAGCATCATGCAATTAAGGATAATTTACTTAGTTGCTATTTTGATAAAATTGAAAACTAGGCCATAAAGAATATGAGTGTTAGACGTCAATGGTTTATATGTCAAACATTGATACTTATAAAGTCTCAGAAATTAGTTGATGGTGGGTATTCGACAGACATTGGGTGCTAGTGAGTAGTAGATTTGATAATTATCCTGATAGGACGGAATTGGTCATCCTAGAAGACAAGCATTAAGCATCAATGCCTATTGGTTTTCAAATATTCATTATTGGTTCGTGTCATGAGACATTTGATGAGGAACATCATAAGCCAAGTAATATTGATCATTTTCATGATAGAATGTGCTACGATAAATAACTAATATGCATGCCAATAGTTAAATCACAATAGTAACATTTTTTATGATCACGAATCAATGCACGTAGAAACAGTAAAACTCACATACAATAGTAATAATATCTGTAAACAACAAAACAATATGATACCGAAGCCAGTACAATAGTAGAGTGGAGAAGCCAATAAATCAATATAAGTGTCAAATTAATAAAACAGCCGTTATATTAACACCATCAATTAGTAAATAAATTTTATAAATCAATAAAACCAAAGTATCATTAAGAATTTGTCATAATCATATCAATGTAGTAAGGTCATATAAATGTATGCACATGTATTATATCATCATTGTAATCACACACTTAGCATTACCAGTTCAGTATAAGGAATCATTATAGTGAATCAATAAAAGCAACAATAATAACAAATCAGTAATAGTACCGATAACAATATCAATGTTCATCTTGGTATCAAAAAATTGGTAACAGGAGTAATAAAATAATTCAATAATAGTAAATATACATAGTAAGAATAAATTTGTACAATAATAGAAATAATACCTTAATAACATGCATTTTAGTAGTCACACTGAACAAGTAAGAAGGCTTGGCTTAATAAGTATTTTTTTAGTGTTGTATTGGTATCAATAAATTGTTGGCTCAATAAAGTAAGTCGTCACTCTTTGCTTGTATGAATAATAATCATCTCCTTATAACTCAAAATCAGTATCACATGAATCAGTAGAGGATAACATCAAATCATAATATTTAAAGAAAGGCTCGTCAGCTATCATCTTGTATATGTTAGTTAGTCTCCAATAAATATGAGTGAAACCATATTTTTAATTGTCTTCGCACATTTTATCATCACATTATTATAACAGTAATAATGATCAGTTATTAGCCAATCATACATTCATTTTCATTCTCAATGCATGCATTAATAACATGCTGAAATAAAAAAAAGTCATCATCATCATATAA
The DNA here is from genome assembly GCF_001605985.2 of Dendrobium catenatum. NCBI lineage: Eukaryota > Viridiplantae > Streptophyta > Magnoliopsida > Asparagales > Orchidaceae > Dendrobium > Dendrobium catenatum. The sequence goes on from NW_021319455.1 coordinate 1,156,094, forward strand.
GAGGGGTAGCGGGGTAGTGAGCAAGCTATCACCTATATATGAGGGTTCACAAAGCATTATTTCAAAAGTTATCATCATATCTAATGATCCTAACTAAACAAATCCAAGGGCAACGAGGGCGCTTGGGAGGTTAGAGAAGAAATAAAAAAGTTTTGTCATGTTATCCTCAATTGTGAAGCTAAAGAATGATCATCTACGAGATGATCAATCTTTAGCTTCACAATTGAGGTGGAGTGAGGGATTGTAACCAAGTTCGAACTTCAAATAATGTTTGAAGTTGAATCAAAACTGGTTCAAACTTATAGTTCCAGCTTTATTCAAATGATAATAATATTTCATATAGCATAAATACAAGTCAGTAACTCTACCAAAATGACCTAAGTTAAGCTTACAAAATCCCGGATATATTTAAGAATGTTTTTTTTTTTTTTCATTTTTCATTTTTTAAGATATAGTTTTTTAATTATTTTTAAAAATTTTGAATGGTAAAAACTAAAATTTTCATATATTTATAGATTGCAATATTTATTAAAAAGTATTATCCATTTTATTTCAAAAAAAAAAAAAAAAAACCAATGTATCCCAAGTTTTTTAGGAAAATTTTAGTAGTAAAACCATCTCTACTAACCATAGAGTTGTCATTCATATTAAAAACAATATCTTTTAATTCCTCAAGAGAGGGAGTACCAGCAACCAGATTATTATCCTCAATAGAAATGAGCGAAGGAATAATTTTAGTGTTAATAATATTACTAGGAATAAAAACCTTACTAAGTCTATCCTGAAACTGATGAATGACCAACATGGCAATCTCTTCAGCATCCTCAATAACAGAGACATCATGATGAGTAATTTTATTGATAGAGTTAGAGTCATATTTTCTTTTAACCAAAGCATGAAAGTACGTATTGTTATTATCACCTTTCAACAGGTGCTTAGCAGAAGCTCTTTGTTTCCAAAAATATCCTTCTTGAGGCTGAAGTTTGAAAAGATTATCCTTTGCCTCTCTAAGAGATACAAAATTTCCATCAGAAGGAAAACTTTTACAGTTAAGCACAAGATTTTTCACAATCTCTTCAACATTTAAAATATTAGTAAAAATATTTTTGAGAACATGATGGTTCCTCCAATTCCAAAGCTACTTAAGTGTTTTCAGCTTAAAAAAATTGATTTGTTTGCAAAAACGGGTTAGGTCGACCTGAACCCGAATAGTGTCGGGTTAATTTCGGGTTCGACCCAAATTCGACCCGGGACCCGAAATTAACACCCCTAACCACATGCTTAATAAATCTTATTTTTCTTTCAATAATATTAAAGCTAATTTTACACTAAATAAGCCCACAGACTTGCAACAAAAATCAGTGGGCGCTGAAACGTTACATCCATCTCCTTATGACCGCTTTGCCAGAAGCGGATTACCACCAATGCATCAATCCTTTGGACCACGTTACAGTGTGGTTTTGCGGTCAGAAAAGTCATTTCTCAATCACCATCATTCTTAGATATTTTCAATTCTGAAAAATTAGTTGGATGAGTGGCAATGACAAGGCATTTTTTAATTAATTATTCTGTTTATTTCACATGTCTTCAATAAATTCATTAAATATTAGGAATTGTGATAGTTACTTAACTATTTTTTTTTTTAAATATGATTAAAATATCTCCTAACTACATTTTATTTGTGTTAATTATTACCCTTATATTATGCTAAAATTATATTATATTTTATTTTTAGAATTTTTTTTTTAATTTTGACAATTTTATTGGTACCACACCTTTCAAATAACATATGATTTTTTTAATTTATATAGGAGCGATGAATGCTCCCTTAGACAGTTATAAAGCAAATATAAAGATAATAGGAGGAGCATATTGTCTATTTTTATGATGATTTTTTAATTGTTTCAGTAGAGTTTGATAGAATTTAGAGTTCGATAATTAAGCTATTAGAAAGTTTTTACGAAATTTCAGTCGAAGAATCTTAATAAAATTTAGGGGGATTTACATACATACACTTTATTTCATGTTATTTATATATTTGATACATCCTCAAAAAATATATTGACGAGACATGAATTTCGAGGCAAAATCAAGTTGGAAACTTCCGAAATTAAAATTAGGACCATCCGAACTCTGATTTCACCAAACTTATAGTCAAACTAAACGTCTCAGAAATATGAACCCAACGACACCAAATTTGACTCAATCCAAGCCCAAATGGGTCCTAATCTAGGTCCCTAAGCGCCGTTGGAAGGTTCAAACCACAATTTAGATTACAAACGGTTTCCAAACTTGACATGCTTATAGTCAAATCGAGCGGCTCGACGAGACGAATTTAACGAGCCCAAGATCGCATAATTTTGACATCATTAAGACCTTCAAATGTCTAACTAACGGTTCACAATCAAAGGATTCAACATCGACGATCCATCCAAACCACTCCCTATTTATCATTGATCTTTCTCTTTTTTACGGGCCATACCACTCTAAAAAATCTATAAATAAACCCCCCCATTCCTCTTGAAAAAGGACCCTAAGCCTAAGGACAAAAGAAAGTTTTTTTTCCTATCTCAAAGCTTTTTTCTATCAATCCAATGTGCATTCGAGTACACTTAAGCTAATTTAAACCTTAATTTGAAGAAAAAATGAGTTTTAAGTTTTAATTTAGTCATTAAATTTTATTTGTAGAAAAATTAAGTTAATATTGATTATTTTTTTAATGAAATAATAAAATTATGTGGAGTTCTATTTACTTTATTTGTTTAAATGTGCTAGGGATTTATTATTTTATATAAATGTTTTCATTTTATTTTATAGAGATTTAAACAATAAGAACATGAAAAAACAAAATAATTTATTTATTTTCAACTTAAGCAGATCAAATTTAATTTTTCGAATAAAAAAGTAAATAAATAAACAATACATATTTAAATATATTTTTACTAATTATAAATGAGCAAATGAGACGTTAAGGACTCCAAAATAAAAAAAATTGACTATTTTCTTGAACTCTGCCTATCATTAAAACAAGTACTTCGAAAGAAACTGGTATATAAATGCGGCAGTATCTAGCAAGGGCCTTGGGTTACGATTTGATCTCTCTTACACGCTCGCGTCTCTTTCCGCAGAATTTGGGGGCGACGGAGAAGAAAACTCTTCGGAGAGAAACCCAAAAAAAATATCTCCTTTGTCGGTGGTAAGCTTCGAAGACTGACGGATGCCTACTTCACTTCTTCTTGTTCTTCTTGTTCTTCTAGTTATTGTTTGTGAGAAGCACAAATCCGCAACTTTTGTTCATTAAAGATAAATTTTGTTAGATCTAGTGAAATGTAGCAGGGATTGGTCATGGAATATGAGTTATTTGGCTTTTGGTTTTGTTGGAGTAGCTCTTTTTTACCATTTCTGGATTGGCCGAATCTGGAATATTGAGTTTTTTCTCTATTCTCTTTCTGAAAGGTTCGAACTTAAAAGCGTGAAATAGTGGGTTTTACTATTTGTAGAAGTACTGGAGTGAGGGCTTTTAGAAGGAAGAATATTCAAATGCCATTACTTTTTGTGGCACTGTTTGTGGTTCGCCTGAGACGTTTTGTGTTCTTAAGAGTGATGGTTTGGAGGTAATTTGTGAGTTTTTTTTTTTTTTTTGAACTTTTTATTTTAATGGAAGTTTTCTATTGATTGTTTGCAGACTGTTTTCATCACTAGAAATTGTCTGAGTTGCTTTTCTATTTGTCTATTTTTTTCACAACTGTCTGAAGTTGCTAACTATCAAGTACTTGTTAGGATAGTTTGTTAGGGTAATAAGTGCAATGGGCGGTTTAGGAGTGAGTTTGTGGGTTATTGCAGGTCTTAGTAGTTTATAGCTTATTAGTGTTTATTAGATATTTGTTAGGTGTTTAATGAGCCGTTAGTATTGTAATTCTAAAAATACCCCTCCTTAGAGAGTATTAGATAATGCAAAATGAATGAATTGAGCTATGAATTCTTTCTTTCTTCTTTCATAATGAATTTATACAGTTATGGGCACCTTTGAATTGCCATTCTCTTCTTCCCTAATCTATTTCTGGAGTTTTTGGCAAGCTCAAAGTTCTTAGTTATCTCGTGATCTTATTTGTTTAGCTGTTAGGGTCTTAAAATATTTCGGAGAATGGGTTGATAGTTCCCGTCCACGTATAGGAGGTGTTGCAGTCCTTGTGCACTATTAGTGTCCTTTACTTGGTTTGAGGTTGAAGATTGGTAGGTGTTTATCCTCTAGCACATCTGGATCAGCTCAAGCACATATGATCAATACCAAATAGTTCTTTAGCACTCATTTTTTGTTTCAAGAATGTCAATTGTTGATACTCTACTTGAGGAAAATTCCAATTTTATATTGCTTTTTGAATATTTAACTATTGATGTTAGGTTATCCGTCCAAATATTTTATTGAAGAAGCTTTATTTGTCACTAGGCGTGAAAATTTTACTATAGATATTAGGTTGTATATTCACTACCTGAAGCGCAATTGGGTTTGGGTGGAATTAAGAGGTCACATGGAAGCAATAAATATGAATACAAAATGCCGATACAACTTGTCAAAGGATGTTCTATTGTTGGGTGAAAGCTTTACAATTCATCTACACACAACATCCTTGAGTTTTGTAGAGAAGATGTGGAACACAGGTGTTGGAGATGAGAGCTAGCACGATGACGTGGTCAACATACTTGAGGTGTTATATGGGGGTTGAGGTGTTCTATAGGGGTTCGTTAGTCCCAGGTGGTGATCCAATAGAGGTATCTTCAACTTTACAGGTGGGATTTCCCATATAATTTCCATCAACAATGGATTACAAGTTTTATATTTGCATGTTTTTTGAGGGAGGTTATCATGGGATGTTTCCCTTAGTCACTGGAGTTGATGTAGCCTAGATTGCCATTATACGAGCACTTACTAGTGCATCTTGTCTTGGTTTTCTGTTCATGAGGGCATCCATCTTGCGAGAAAAGTCCTATAACTGTGTGATGAGTGACGTTAAGTTGGGTTGAGAGGAGTCGCCTTCCACATCGTTCATGGAACCAAGCATGGAAGTAGTGGTAGTGAGTGTTAGATTTCCATGATTTGAACAATTTTCCATTGGACTTCTTTGACTAGTATGAAGGATTTCAATGAGTTCACTAGAAAGATATTAATGGACAATAGTTGTAGTTCGAGTTTGATAGAGACTCGTACTCAAGTTTTCATTGGTTCGAGGAGAGAAGAGAGGATTAAAATGAAGTGTTTTTGAGTTAGCTTACCTAGGCCGAGAAATGTCGAACAATTTTCCATTGGACTTCTTTAAAATTTACTATTTTTGAGTTGCTTTCTTTATTATTATTCTGTTCTTCTCGCTGTTTTTACCAATTTATTGTTAGGGTTGCTTGCAAACTCAAGTTTTCCAATAGGATTACTTGCAAACTCAAGTATTTCATAACAAATTGGTATCAAAGCAAGTCTTGAGACCATTGGGGGGCTGATTTTCTGAAATTTCAGCGGCAAAATTTCATTCGGAGGAAAGGATCCTTGTTGATTTCTGAAGTAAAAATTAGATTTTTTCATGGCGGCCAAGAAGGTAGACGTGTTGGAAGAAAGATTTGAAGGAGAGATGAGCCAAATTAAAGCTACGATGGAAGATTGAATATCATCTGTGGAAGACAAGGTTTTCGATCTTCATGTAATGATGAAAATGTTATTGGAGAGTCAAATCCAAACGGCGGCATCAGAGGCCAAAGAGCCGACGGGAAAAACAACACATTCGGAGTATCGTAGGAGTGACGCTGAAGTGGAAATCATGGAGGAACGAGGTAGGAGGTATGGAGGAAGGCATGGTTATGGGGGGCAAGATTCAAGGAGTGTTGGTTGGGAAAGAAAAAGAAGAGGAATATGGGAAAAGGGGTATTGATTTTGAAGAAAAGAGGGGGGGAAACGAAGAGGGTTTCATGTATGAACGTAGGAGAGAAGATCAGGAGACTTAGGAGAGGCCAAGCACTTGAGAAAGGGGAAACTATGGAGGAATAAGGTTAAACAGGGGGAGATCAAAAGGTAAGGAAGCTGAAGATACCAATCTTCGAAGGGGAGGATGCCTACAGATGAATATACAAAGTAGAAAAGTACTTCGCGTGAATGGGTTGACAAATGAAGAGAAACTGATAGCAGCAGACCTATCTTTGGAGGGAAAGGCATTATCATGGTTCCAATGGAGAGACCAAAGAAGACATATACGGAACTAAAGAGCCTTCAAGGACTGTTTATTGGAACGTTTCCAAACTGATAGGAGAGGAGACTTCTATGAATAGTTTTTCGCACTAGTGCAGGACAGATCATTGGCGGATAATCATGAGAAGTTCGAGCACCTGACCAGTTGGGTAGAGCGATGATTAGAAACTACATTAGAGGGAAACTTCATGAAGGGGCTCAAAGCATAGATCAGTGCGGCAGTTAAAGTCATGATGCATCGCGACTTGGGAGAGGCCATGAAGTTAGCCCAACTGGTAGAAAATCAGAAGAATCTTGAGAGGGGAGTCAGGACCAGCAGTTCGGGAGGCACGTACCAGATGATGACTAGCCACCTAGCACCCAAGGGTTCAGCATAAAGAGGATTTCATGAGACCACCAGGGAGAAGCCAGTAGGAGGGAGTGGGGAAAATTTCAAGAGGTTGCCAGAGAAGGAGATGCAGGAGAAGAGGTCAAATGGGTTATGTTTTCGATGTGAGGAAAAGTATACTCTAGGGCATATGTGTAGGGATTGAACTCTTCAGATTCTGACCATCTGTGATGATGAGGAAACTGAGGAGGGAGGTGAGAGAGAGATGGATGACAAATTGCATCTGGATGTGACGGAGGTCTCCTTGAATTTAGTAGTAGGATTCACTTCGAATCATATGATGAAGGTAAATGGGGAAATAACAAGCATGGAGGTGGTATTATTGATTGACCGTGGGGCTACCCATAATTTCATTTTCATTCAAGTCGTCAACCAACTGGGAGTGAAATTAGTGGATGCTGGTTATTATGGGGTGATGATTGGTACAAGGAAGGTAGAGAAAGGCCAGGGGATTTGTAGAGGAGCGGTGTTGACCATCTAGGAGATTCAGGTAAGGAAATATTTTCTCTCATTAGAGTTAAGAAGTACTGATATCATTTTGAGGATGAAGTGGTTGCAAACCTTGGGAGAAACTAAGGATAATTGGGGAGCACTCACGATGGAATTAATGGTGGATGGGAGAAAGCTGGTTATAAGGGGAGATGAAACTATTGTATCACTTAAGACCATGGTTAGGAGCATACAAGAGGTGGGGGAAGATTATCTGGTGGGACTACACAGGTGGGAGGCGATCAGATTGGAGGAGGGAGGGGATGTTTCTCTTTCAGTGCAGCCCTTGATTCAACAATTTGGTAAGATTTTTCAGCCACCTCGAGGATGGCCACCTCCACAGGAACACGAGCATATTTTCACAAGTTTTGAGATATCAGCAACTTTAACAGAGGACTTGGAGGTGCTACTAGAATCCTTCGAGTTATAAGGGGTACACAAAGGAGGGGTAGGAGTATAAGAGATATTGATCAAGTGGAAGGATCTTCTAGATTATGAGGCGACATGGGAGCCTTATGAGAGGATAAAACATTAGTTTCCCTCTTTCCACCTTGAGGACAATGTGGTTTTTTGGGAAGGCGGTATTGTTAGGTCGGTTCCTGAACCGACACAGTCGGCTCCAATGAGTCGGCCTTAATCTACAGGAGGTGGGTAAAACTGCTTCCCATGTTGCCGCCCAAGCAATAGGGGCCCACGCCCTATTTGATTGCCACCCATTAATAGTGGGGTCCACTATTTGAATTTATCTATTTTTGGCAAGGGGATTAATCTATTTGATTTAATATTTTAATCTATTTTTGGTAAGGGGATTAATTATTTGATTTAATTTATTTTTGGTTTGGGGGGGGGGGGGGGCAGCTAAGGCTATAAATAGGCATGGGAGGGAAGGGATAGGGCATGCTTGAATATTGTTTTCTCTTGGAGTCTCTTGGGTGTCTTGGGCTCTAGACTTAGTGTCTAGAGATTGGGAGAGAACGATCTTCCTCTCAAATACAGGATCAATTGTATCTTTGCTTATGTTATTTTGCTAATAAAATCTACTGTTTTTGGGTTGCTTTCTTTATTATTCGTGTGTTCATCTCGTTGTTTTTACCAATTTATTGTTAGGGTTGCTTGCGAACTCAAGTAGTTTCGATAGGATTACTTGCAAACTCAAGTATTCCTATCGCTTTTGTAGAACTACAAAATATTTCTTCCCTTGATCTATTCTTCCTAATAATTCTCAAAATTTATTTTAGAAAATAACAATTACATTTAATGATAATTAAAAATAATTAAATTGTGTGTTTAAATCTTATCTTACTGTAAAGGAAGGAGAAAGGGTGTAATCATGTATATCTCTTCTCCTGTTTTATTCCTCTTCTTCACTTCATAATTTTGACACAATTTCATAAGAAAATAACAATTATATTGGTGTTATCAATTTAAATGTTTAAGGAGTGGGTGACAAATTGGTTGAGAAGCGGGTTATAAAGTTTCTTGGATTCCTGCATGCATTGAAACCAACTTAAGAGGGGGTAATGAAGCTCTACAAAGATGTGCAGGCAACATGGCCAACTATAAGGAGTGGCAATGAAGCTGCATGAAAGATGAAGATGATGGTATTGATTGCGTAGTAGGGGATGAAGTTGCATGTAGCATTGCAGGGACAGATTTTAGATGAAAGGGAAATCAACAACTTGAAACTTGTGGGAATATTACTAAAGAATGGACAATGAAGTTGCATATAAAGGTGCAGGTGATTTGACTGATTGAGAAGAGAACAATGATTTACCTTGCCATTGGAATTTATTTAAAATTTGATTGGATAGACTTGGCATCGGGTCAGCTTGTTTGGGTTTAGGCTAGGTGTCTGGTTAAGCTTTCGAGCCACTACTTTGATTAATGATAAAAAAAAACATGGGTTTGTTTACAACGACATTATAATCTATTCAGAGTTGTGTGGTTGATTGATGGGAATATCTCATTTATATCTAATGAAAACAAACACCCTTATTTGCGAAGAATGTCAAGGATTTTTTTTAGCTCGAGATAAATGTTTTTAGACAAACTGATTGTGGCAGGTTGGAGCAGGACAACTGAGCAGTTCAAAGAAGATTTAGACTTCCTGGATCTTCAGCAACCAAACAATAGCATGTTGATGACAATTGAGATTACCTTCATGTTCCTCGTTGATGGCTAGAGTCTGGAGTCTCGGTCTACTAGCTTTCTTGTTCTCCCCTCTTTCCTCCTTTCACGTGTGCATGCCCATACAATGAAAAAGAAAATCAACGTCTGCTGACCCTATGTTGGTCTGACCAATTTGATTGATTTAGGCTTCGTTTGAGATGACTTTCTTTCTTCTTCTTAAATCATCTTTCTAGTATAAAAATTGTAATTTTTGTACTAGAAAACTGCTTTATGAAGCTGTAAAAAAGCCGTCCCAAACGAAGCCTTAGACTTGCATAGATTTACTTGAACCTCTTAGTATGTTTTGTCAGGTCAATTTAGGCTCAAATTAATTTATTCAAACCGAGTTGAATTTTACTATGCTTATAAGCGGCTTTAGATATATGCTCCACTAAAATATTTTGCTTGATCAGATATAGATTTTTATTATTCCATTTGTCATTTGTTGTAGGAGCTTAGCTTGAAATGCTTAGCAGCTGAAAGAAATTGACCAAGGATAGGACTTCAATTTGAATCTAAGAGGTGCTTTGCAGTAAAACATACTGGACAACATCCTGGGTAGTCTACCAATTCTAGGTCTTGTTTTGATGGCAACATAATTGAATTTAGAACAGTTAATTACATAGTTTATTACTATTTCGCATTTTTTTTGTGCCTCTTTTCAGGTGATAATACTTTTCGGAAGCACAGTTCGTTCTGAGTTGGTAGAATCCTGATGTGAAGTATCTTAAGTTTCACAGTCATATAACAACATTGGAAACAAAAAACTGCTCATGTGTACTGAATGGAAATGAAATCTGCACAGGTAATAATAGCATAGGGCCACTTTAACTTATTGTTTGTATATATTTACTATCCTTTTGAAAGCTATTTAATGGGCTACTATTTGTTATAAAAGAAACCCTTAGAAAAAAGCAAGGAAAATTTACATACATACCACTTTATAACATCCTATTTACATATCTAACACCTAAAACTTTAATATTACATCCATACCACCCTATATTATTTTAATATCAAATATACCATTTATATTTCTTTCCTACCACTCATATATCTACCACTCATACTTTGTATGAAAATGAACTATGGGTGATATTTATGTAATATTAAAGTTTTAGGTGTTAAATATGTAAATAGAATAGTATTAAGTGGTATGTATGTAAAACTCCCAAAAAGCAATTATAATTACCTATCATTCTTGCTTGACAGAACCATGTAAGCATGTTTAATAGAGATTCCATCATTAATTGTTATATGTTTTTTCTTTTAGTTGTCATTTTCTTTGTTGTTTCCAACAACTATATCCTTCAAATCTCTTGCGTTTAGTTGTTTTTGAGTGGGGGAAAAGTGAGGCCATACCCAAACTTATTACGAGCTTCAGACGTTACCATCATCAACAAAAGTAACAACAACAATATTATCATCATTAATATCTTGCTCTTACTATAGATTGTGTGTGGTAATGGAACAATTATTAGGTCCTCCGACCGGACGTAGAGCTACGTCCGGTTGGAGTTAAAATCGCGCCAAAAAACGAGAAATACCGATTAATACCAAACAATAGCGAGGAATACCATCATGTGAAGACCCAATACCGAGTTATACCGAGCTATACCGAGCAATACCGAGTTATACAAAAAAATACCGAGTTTTTCCTAGAAAAAACTCGTTATTTTTTGTATAACTCGGTATTGCTCGGTATAGCTTGGTATAACTCGGTATTGGTCTTCACAGGGCGGTATTCCTCGTTATTACCAAATAATACCTAGCAATACCGAGCAAATACCGAGTTTTTTGGTGGGGTTTTATTGCCGACCGGACGTTCCTCTACGTCTGGTCGGATGACCTAATAATTGTTCGTGGTGATGAGGGCGTTGACTGTCTTGAACGGAAGTGTGGGTTAGGATTGAGAACAATGTGTCACTAATTAACATATAAAATGAGAGAAAGCACGTAACCGAAGATAACAAGATTTACATAATTTGATTTCAACCATGCTTACATTTTTCGAAGAGGAGAGATGATTTAATCCACTTTCAAAAAGCCACAATTGTGGTATATAAATCAAGATCACTTACCAACCCTTTCAATTCTCAAGTATACGTTTGCACAATGAAGTTAAAAACTCTCAAATAGAAGATAATTATCTCTCACCAAGATGCTAAACACCCAATACAAAGCCAATTAGAACCCCCTTGTTGATGATGTTTGCCAAAGTTGTAATATTACAACCTCCATCACCTAAGAGAAATCCAATTAAGAGGTTAGCTTCACCAAACAAATCTGAAATTCTAATCTTAGAAGATAAGTCTTGGGTGCTAGGAAATAGGCAAACACCTTTGAAAATAAAAAGTTAAAAAAAAGAATAGAAAATATAAATGATCAATACACAAAAACGGTAAAAAAAATTCATACTTGTTCACCAATTAATTACTACAAGCTGATGTTGCAGATATTAGATTTAAGTGATTTGATTGTGGAGAATCATATACTTTTTTATGGAAGTAATTCTCAATTTTCAATCTCGAACTTCTTGATCATTAATCTCATAAATTCATTTTGTTGTCAATTAATTGTAAGGAGGGTATTAAATGACTTAAAGTTGAAGTAGCAACTTGGATCAAGAATGTTGTGCCACAAACAAATAAAAGTGAGAAACAGAAAGCACATCAGATAAGGTACCAAGATTTGGATAGTTTGGCTTCAACTAAGTTTGCATCCATAGGAGAGGAGAGAAGGTTCAATCCATTATTAGAGAAGCCACAATCATTGTGACAAATCAAGAGCACTCACTATGCCTTTTCTAGTTCTCAGGTACACCCACATACAAAAGGAAAATCCCAAAATAACTCTCAAATATAAGATGATTGTCTCATTAAGATATCGAATGCGCAAAATGAAGCTAGCCAAAATCCTAATGATTCTTCTCGCTAATGTTGTAATCCTATAACCACTATTTGAACAGAACCAAACAAAGAGATTTGTTTCTCCAAATGCACACAAAATCCTAATACGAGTGGTTATGTTCTGGAAACCCCCAATATATGATTTCTGAAATCTCTTTCGCAGTATAAATATTGATATGCAAATATTTAACCACACAAATTCATTTGAGAAAGAGAGGCATATATCCTAACATTTATTCCTTATTCACTTGGGCTGATGTGTTGGTATCGATTTAGTCTATTTGATCCTTTGTTTGATTAAATAGGAATATTCTAAGAATGTTACATACTTAGGCTTCATTTGGGATAACTTTCTTTCAGCTTCTTCAAGCAGTGTTTTAGTGCAAAAAAAAATAAATTGTACTAGAAAGCTGCTTTAAGAAGTAGAAAGAAAGCCGTCCCAAACGAAACCTTAATATTAAGTCACATTTTAACAATGTGGCTTCATGAATCCTTTGTTTTCCAGTTAATTAGGAGTGCTTTTAGATCTTATTTGCATAAATCTTTTTGCTCAGTTGCCAACCATTTTATCTTTGGTCTAATTTTTTTCTTTCTTATTCCTTTCATATTCATTTTATCTTCCTATGGAATTAATTATACATTCACTTTGATAAGCATTGTTCCTCTGTACCTCTAATACAACTATCGTTTGTAGTCTGCTTAATATGATGCAATGCTCGTTTTCTTCTTCAGTTCTTAGCCAGGAATCATTATGTTTGTCTATCTAGTTAGTACTGTTTAATATTTCATGTTTATATTATCATCTTTATTTATCATTTCATTATTTATTAGGGTTACAATAGATATTTGTTACTGTGAACAACCATTATCTCAATGCTTTTAGGATTAGTGTTCATAAAAATTAAGGCTACTATTATAAATTGTAACCCTTTAGAATATTATTGAGAGTTGTTGATGATGGAATAAAGATATGGCATTCTTTTGGCATTCTCTTAGGGGATCGGTTTCTTCTTACTTACTCTTGAGGTATTTATTCTTCTAATCTTTTCAATTTCTTTTTCTTAACTTTTTTAGTTCTATTTCTACACCAAATTCTTCATTTTCAGGACTTCAGATATATTAGAAGTCAAGCCTGCTCTTAAAAGCCTTCGAATTCTAAGAATTCTTAATGAGTAATATGTATTAAGGTTTATTATGATCACGTCATCACCTTCTTCACTCCAACTTCCTCTCCTTATTTTGATTGTGTTAGGGAGTGAACCAAAGTTGGGCTATCCGATGTGGGACTAAATTCGAAGACTCATGTGCTTTAATAGATTGGCATATTCACATATGCAACATGAACCTTATGCTTTATTAAATACCCAAAATCATGTTAAATCAAACCACCTAGGATAAAATAGATTAACAAACCCATGTTCCTTAGCCTAGCAGTTTTTCACCCTCTTAATTTCCCTTGAACATCAATGTAGTGATCTTTTCACGACCCGGCCCAAATGCTCGATTTAACGAGGCGGGAATTAAAAGTTGGACGGTAGAATCTAATTATTTCAGTTCATAAATAATACCACAATTAAGACATCATTTTTATTTCTCCTTTTATCTGAAGAGCCACCAACAAAAAAATTTCAAATACTTAACATTTAAAAAGATCATAAATTACCTATCTTCAGTGTTGTATCGTCTTTTATAAACAAATTCTTCCCTTTCAGCGATTTCTTCTTCTTTGGGGGCGTTTACCTGAACATTAATTTAGTGGTTTGAGTTTACAGTGTAAACTCAGTGGGTAACTGTTAAAACAATCAATATGAATATTCTTTATTTACAATACACCTATAATATTTAATATGCATCTTATCATTTCTTAACTTTATTTCATTCATTTCAGTCATTTATACATATCCGATCATTTTCCTTTAAAACATTTTAAAACTTTAATATTTTCTTTTCTCATTTAATTCGTACAGGAGCACAGTCTAAATGTACTCAAAAGTATAACCATTTTCATTTTCATAACCTTTTCCTTTTTAACGTGCATGAGTACGACATCCACAGCCAGTACTATAAAGAGGTGAACTCCTGTAGTTTGCATGCTTATTATTTTTCTTTCTTTTCCATTTATTTTGAACATTTTTATTCATTTTCATATGTCATTTCTTCGTTTGCATATTTCCTTAATACATACATATATCATATAACATCCTTTTTCACTCATATACTTAATTTCATTCATGTTATTTCATTCTTATTATTTCATCCTTTTGTTTTCTATTGTAATAATATTCACATTTATTTATGCATTTAAGCTTTCAACATTTCACACATGATAGTATCTAAAAATAAAACCTTTAAAGCAATTTTATGATACAAAACACTATATCATATTTGAAAGAATAATACAAAATATTAAATTTCATAATTATAATTACCCACTTGAATGTTTTGGCTTCAATACTTTCCAATATTCAACTCTTGCGACAATCTTTCTTGCTACAATCAAATCTCCTGAAAAATTCTCTTATTTGTGTCAATTCTTCACCTTGCACACAAAGTTAGTCAATTTCTTTCTAATCCATCAATATTAACATTAAGAATTTCTCCAAAATAGGCAAGAAATAAAATTCTTAACTCGTATCTTTTATCTCAAAGGACCTTTCTTATTTGATGAGTCGGACTCCCTCAAAATTTTGATTTCTTCCTTTTCCTTAAAAAGGGATTATTCCAACTCAAAATCCTTCTCACTCCTTTCCCAAATTCTTCAAATCTCTTCCTTTGTCCTTAATGAAACACCCTCATTATTTAGATGAAGAAATAGGGAAGGATTTATACAGAAATAGAGAAATAAAAACAAACATTCTTCTCTTTCTTCCTCTCAGCCGTTCCTCTTCAACATGAACTTTCCCTCTCGCGATTTCTTCTACCGGAAAGAGCGAACTATCAATATCCCGTGAGAGGAGTTGTTACCTTTCATCCTTATACACTAAAATCCAATCGACGATGCAATCCGAGCTGTTCAGGAGGCGTTATGCACACGAGCGGCATCGCTCGCGGTCCGCCTGGACCGCGATCTCCCTCCCGCGAGCTTCTGTTAAACGGGGGAGGGGCTGGTTCAGCTGAACCGGTCTTTACAAATCTCTTTATCCAATTCTCACTATACTCATTAACCCTTCCTCTTCCCCAAACCCTCTTTCTAACTTCCTAACAAAATCTTCTCCACCTCATCTTTAAAAGTCTTCAACCAAATCACCAAAATCATTACCTTACCACCTCTTCGCATTCAATGTTTCTAGCTACCTCATCAGCATCCCCATGCACTTCTGATATCATCAACAAAACTCATTCAAAATTCGAACCACAAACAAGCCTAATCCTAAATTCAACCCCAACCATAACCAATTATCCATTCAAATTTCAAATAAGCTTTAGCGAGCCCTTCTCTATTTGCGAATAGCATTATGCCCAATCTTCTTCACATTATTTTCTTGTACATCTCAAAATTGAGACAACCTCTTTTATACAACAACAACAACAAGCCTTTATCACACTATGTGGGTCGGCTACATGAATCCTTTTTCTCCATTGTGTCATGTTAAGAGTCAAATTCTCATCTAAATCTAAAAAAAGGGGTCATTTCTAATATTTTTTAACCAAGTCTTTTTAGGTCTACCTCTACCTTTCTTAACATAAGTTAAATCTAATACATCTACTTTCCTAACCGGGTCATCGGAAGGTTGCCGTTTTATGTGACCAAACCATCTAAGACGACTCTTTCTAATCTTATCTTTCACTGGAGCTACCTCTTTTATATTGAAAAAGTTATTTATTGAAATCCCAACCCAATTGATTTATGTACCACAACCCAATCCAATTTGATTGATCTCAATCCAAATTACCCTAAAAATTGTTAGCTTCAATCAACCAGTGCTTTAGTCAAATTAGATCAGATTGGCAGCTTCAATGAAGACTTCGATGTTTTTAGCGATAGCTTTCCTTCGATGATGAAAGTGGTCACGAGGATTGATGAGCGTCGCAGTCAATAATATTATTGTCTTGTTAGTCTAGCCCTTTATCTGTTCTTCCGTGGGATGTATTTTCCATTTGTCACTTCATTATGGAATATCTATTTCTCTCTTTTTGAGGATGTATTTCACTAACTCAACAATATAATCAATGACCTAATGTTCTTCATTCTGCAGCATTTCAACTCTCCGAAATATGGTTCTTTTAATTCAAGGCATTTGATGTTGTGATAATCGTCTACTTCATTTCTTCATTTAGTTAGTATTATTAGTTTGTCATATTAATGCATCATCATTGTTTTTCAGATGTAAAATAGCCATTTGTCACTATGGCATCCATCTTGTTTTTCTGAATGTTTCTAGGGTTAGATTGCCCATGATGATTAAACCTTGTAAACATAGTAAGCCTTCATGGCCGATTATAGAAACAATAAAAGAGTGTTCTTTCAAACTCTTTGGGGATTGGTTCCTTCATCTTACTCCTGGATGTGAGGTTGCTCTCTCTCTCTCTCTCTCTCTCTCTCTCTCCACTTGAAGTATTTATTCATCTGATATTCTCAATCTCCTTCTCATTACTTCAATGTTGGATTCTTCTCTTTGTGTCAGTCAAGTTATCAAAATCTACCATGATCTTCACTTTCGCTTCCTTGCTTGCAATATCAGTGTCAGAGAATGAAGGATACGGTAAGTTGTGGATGACAAATGTTGTCAAGTTAAAGTACAAAAGAGTGTGCATTATATTTCATCATCTCCCTTTGGTCACTTTTTGTCCTGTCAGCACATTATATGGCTGGGCCCCTGATGGTTGTGGTCTGTGGGTTTGTTTATTTAAATATTACGCAGGATTCTCCATGTGCTGCAGAAGGTCAACCACCTTCACAAGAATCTCAAGGTAACCAGCAGAATAATGGAGGTGGTGATGCTCCTGTAGCAGAATCTAATGCTACTGCAAACAGTGATAACAAGAAAGTCTCTCGTGAAGATATTGAATTTGTAAGAATGCTTTGTGGTGCTAATAAAATTTTATTGAATTTGTAAGAGTGCTTTCTTGTGTTAATTAAAATTTTTAGACTAAAAAGTCAGTTATTTTTCCTTTAAAAATGGCATTCAATATTCTATCTAACCCATTACTCCTGTTATTTATGCAGGTTCAGAATCTGATAGAACGATGTTTACAACTTTATATGAATAGGGGAGAAGTAGTCAGAACTCTGTCTAGTCGTGCCAGGATTGAGCCAGGCTTTACAACCTTAGGTGGGATGATCATTTTAATAGTTTTTTTTTTGTCTACTTACAATTGGCTCAATTCCACAAATTACACCTAGGTCCCTATATACTTTCTTATTTAGCATCCTTACTTCAGCTATATTACTGATTATAAATGTTTTTATCCACAAATGAGTTCCAAATGTAGCTTTCACCTTAGCATTCACATTGGAATCTGCATGATGTCTTGCTACCTAAACTACTAGAACATGGGTTTCTTTTCTTGAGAACCAATTTACTTTTATTGAAAATAAATTTGTTTTCTTAGCTTGCTTCTCTATTTCAACAATCAAATAAAGTCATTCTCAGCTATTTCTCGAACAATCAAATCTACACTGGTTTCCTATAATCTTCTCCCACAAACTATTTATTTTCTAAACAATTTAAATTGTGTGGCTTAACACGAAAAGTAAATCTCAAATATTGATGAGGACATCAACAGGAGATTCTGGTGCGTCTATCATAGGAGAAATCGAAGATCAACGGTTATGATTAGGAGTCTCTATTTATGATGGATTTTATGTGTTTCTTGTGCTTATGTTTTAGTTTTTACCATTGTACTCCTATGTGGGATTAGTTTGTGTTGTAGCTCAGAAGGCATTTTAGTCTTTGTGTCTGTTTTATTTTGAGGCCTATATATGGAGGCCTTCGCTGTTGTAGGAGGATGATGATTAATGAGAAATTTTTTGCATTCTTGTTCTCATGAGTGTTGAGAGCTTTAGAGAGAGGAGAAGTCCCTAGGTGAGGGCAAAAGCAACTCCCGCCAGCTGCAGGAAGTGTCCGGGCTCTCGGTTTCCCCTTCCCATTCCTTTCCTCCCTCCCTCCTCCTAGCCGAAACCACCCTCTCCTTCCCCCCATACCGTCGGCCGAGCCCCTTCCCCTACCTTGCCGCCGACCAAGTTCCCCCCCCCCGGTTTGCCGCCTGCCAATCTCCCTCCCACACCTTGCTGCCAGCCAACCTACCCATTCCCTTTGGCTCCAATTTCAAATTGGCCCATTATTTAATTACCCTGCTCTGGAATAATCGTGGGATTTAATTATCAAATTCTCATAGCCTCTCTTGAATTCCTCATCTCCTCTTTCTCCATACAAGCCGCCGGCCACCCTAGTTCCCTCTCGGAATTGGAAGAAATTTCACTCTCTATGGATAGCCGACCCCGAGCATGATCATGGCTTCATATTTGACCCTCAAGGATGAGTGGATGTTCATCCGTCGCCTTTCTTCGACATCAATTTTGAGATCGACCATTTCGCCGAAGACTACATCGATTGAATCTTTTTTTCATTAACAACCGCCATCGACGAGCATCAACTTCCCGTTCAGTGGCAAATCCTCCAACATCCACTAGCTACCTCCTCTCCGAATAACTCTTCATTGAGCAATACCATAAGTGCCTACTATCTTGTGGTGGCATCATTGACATTGTATAAATTATTCTTCTGTTGAAAATACTCAAGAGTTTCGAGTGAGGGAAACTCAAGATGATCAATCTAATTGTTAACCGGCGGATTCTTGTGATTGGCAAATTAAACATTTCATATTTTCGATCTTATTTTAATTTCTCCATACTCTATATAGATGCGTGCTATTATAAGATTTTTAACTGAGAAATCCTAGAATCTATTCTTGTGAAACATTAAATTTTAATTAGCAAGCTTAATAACTTTTTATGATTTCCACGCAATTCTTGCAACTGTTTTATGTTTCATATCATCTTGATATCAAAGCTCGGTTGTGTCGTCGTTGCATTCTAGGATTCCACATACCCATTTAGTAGACGTCTTAGTTGCATCCACCCTTTCCATACAACGTCATTACATTACCATTGTGTCTGCATTAGTTACCAAACTTTGGAGTCAATGGACCCCGAACAAATTTAGCGTACCGTAGACTTTATCGTAGATCAATTAGGTACTGTGACCCAACAACTAAGAGATACCTAAGGTGAGTTAGCTCATTTTCGTCTCCAAGATGGAGAACGTTTAGACAACATTGAGAGACTAGGGAACCACACAATGTATACCCCCTCTAGGCCTCCTTCCCCTTATGTTGATGAGGCACGAGCTGATGACGTACCTCCTTGAGACCTATGCTGTCATAACAACCTTAGGCCCCATCGCAAACCAGCGGGTCATGATCCAAGTTGGCGAGATAATGATGCTCAACCACTCAAAAACATTCGAATTGGCACTCTCGACCCACAAGTCTTTCTGGACTGGCTTAAAGGAATGGATAACTACTTTAAATGGTAAAATATTTCAGAAGCTTGGAAGGTTAGGTTCGCTGAGATGAAAGTTACAGGGAGAGCTAGTCAATACTAGATGAACTAGAAAATATGTGTGAAGCTCGAGGTGAATACCCCATCACTAACTGGAGAGCTATGAAGCAAGAGCTCAAGTAGAAATACCACCCTCCGTTCTATTACCCCAAACTCTTATATAGGTGGAATAGACTGACTCAGGGTAACAAACTCGTGAAAGACTACATCTCTTCTTTCAATCATTACATGATTCGTTGTAGTGGCGAAGAAACCACCACCCCAGCCCAAATCTTATCTATGTTTAGAGCTGGCCTTAGGGAGGACATTCATAATGAACTTTTCGCAAGAGGAGTTAATACTCTTGAAACTGCTTGCAGTCTCGTACTTGGTCTTGAAGAGTCTAGGACTTAGTCCCATTCCCGTAACCTAGACACCCGACCCCCTCCTTTCAAAACTGCCCCCAGTCAATCTCAAAATAAACCTCTCGGCCCTTTGACTGGTCGGCCCTCTGTTGGCCAATTCCAACCCCGCCCTGACTACAAGGGTAAAACTCCTGAGCGTGAGGCACCCAAAACTAATCCAGGAACTAAGTGTTTTAAGTGTCATGGATATGGACACATTGCCTCGCAGTGCTCAAGCTCTTATAAAGTCACCATAATTGTAGAAGTCAAGGACGAGGATGAGCCTGATACTGAATTAGTTCATCATATTGATGACGAGGACGATTTCTTTTGTGAAGAAGATACTTCCATGATTCACCGTGCAAAAAATGGATCATGTTAAACTTCAAGTTGTTAGTTGTGCCTTATCTCAACCTAAGCCGAGTAACGACTGGCATAGAACTTCCATCTTTTACACCTTCACCAAGATTGGTGACAAGAACTGCAAGGTTATTATCGATAGTGAAAGTTGTATTAACGCTATCTCTTCCACCATTATTACCAAACTTAATATGAAAACGGTTTCCCACCCGAATCCCTATAAGGTTGCGTTGATAAATTCGACCTCTTTAGAAGTAAAAGACATGAGCCTTATTCTCATTGAGTTTGTGAGATACAAGGAAAAAATTTGGCGTGACGTTGTGACAATGGATGTAGGTCAAATTATCCTTGGTCGCCCATGGTTATTTGACAACGATGTTCATATTTATGGGAGATCTAATACCTGCATGTTTGAATGTGACTGGTCAGCCCTCTGTTGGCCAATTCCAACCCCGCCATGACTACAAGGGTAAAACTCCTCTTCATTGAGCAATACTATAAGTGCCTACTATCTTGTGATGGCATCATTAAAATTGTATAAATTATTCTTCCGTTGAAAATACTCAAAGAGTTTTGAGTGAGGGAAACTCAAGGCGATAAATCTAGTTGTTAACTGGCGGATTCTTGTGATTGGCAAATTAAACATTTCATATTTTTGATCTTATTTTAATTTCTCCATACTCTATATTGTAGATGCGTGCTATTATAAGATTTTTAACTAAGAAATCCTAGAATCTATTCTTGTGAAATATTAAATTTTAATTAGCAAGCTTAATAACTTTTTATAATTTCCACACAATTCCTGCAACTGTTTTATGTTTCACATCATCTTGGTATCAGAGTTTGGTTGTGTCATCGTTGCATTCTAGGATTCCACATACGCATTTAGTAGACGTCTTAGTTGCATCTACCCTTTCCATACAACGTCATTACATTACCATTGTGTCTGCATTAGTTATCAAACTTTGGAGTCAGTGGACCCCGAACAAATTTAGCATACCTTAGACTTTATCGTAGGTCAATTAGGTACTGTGACCCAACAACTAAGAGATACCTAAGGTGAGTTAGCTAATTTTCGTCGCCAAGATGGAGAACGTTTAGACAACATTGAGAGACTAGGAAACCACACGATGTATACCCCCTCTAGGCCTCCTCCCCCTTATGTTGATGTGTCACGAGCTGATGACGTACCTCCTTGAGACCTATATTGTCATAACAACCTTAGGCTCCATCGCGAACTAGCGGGTCATGATCCAAGTTGGCGAGATAATGATGCTCAACCACTCAAAAACATCCGAATTGGCACTCTCGACCCAAAAGTCTTTCTGAACTGGCTTAAAGGAATGGATAGCTACTTTAAATGGTAAAATATTTCAGAAGCTAGGAAGGTTAGGTTCGCTGAGATGAAACTTACAGGGAGAGCTAGTCAATACTGGATGAACTAAAAAATATGTGTGATGCTCGAGGTGAATACCCCATCACTAATTGGAGAGCTATGAAGCAAGAACTCAAGTAGAAATACCTCCATCCGTCCTATTACCCCAGACTCTTAGATAGGTGGAATAGACTGGCTCAGGGTAACAAACTCGTGAAATACTACATCTCTTCTTTCAATCATTACATGATTCGTTGTAGTGGCGAAGAGACTACCACCCCAGCCCAAATCTTATCCATGTTTAGAGATGGCCTTAGGGAGGACCTTCATAATGAACTTTTCACAAGAGGAGTTAATACTCTTGAAACTGCTTGCAGTCTCGTACTTGGTCTTGAAGAGTGTAGGATTCAATCCCATTCCCGTAACATAGACACCCGACCCCCTCATTTCAAAACTGCCCCTAGTCAATCTCAAAATAAACCTCCCGGCCATGTGACCGGTCGGCCCTCTGTTGGCCAATTCCAACCCTGCCCTGACTACAAGGGTAAAACTCCTGAGCGTGAGGCGCTCAAAATTAATCCAGGAACCAAGTGTTTTAAGTGTCATGGATTTGGACACATAGCCTCGCAGTGCTCAAGCTCTTATAAAGTCACCATAATTGTAGAAGTCGAGGATGAGGATGAGCCTGATACTGAATTGGTTCATCATATTGATGATGAGGATGATTTCTTTTGTGAAGAAGATACCGCCATGATTCACTGTGCAAAAAATGGATCATGTTGAACTTCAAGTTGTTAGTTGTGCCTTATCTCAACCTAAGCCGAGTAACGACTGGCATAGAACTTCCATCTTTTACACCTTCACCAAGATTGGTGACAAGAACTGCAAGGTTATTATCGATAGTGAAAGTTGTATTAACGCTATCTCTTCCACCATTATTACCAAACTTAATATGAAAACGGTTTCCCACCCGAATCCCTATAAGGTTGCGTTGATAAATTCGACCTCTTTAGAAGTAAAAGACATGAGCCTTATCCCCATTGAGTTTGTGAGATACAAGGAAAAAATTTGGCGTGACGTTGTGACAATGGATGTAGGTCAAATTATCCTTGGTCGCCCATGGTTATTTGACAACGATGTTCATATTTATGGGAGATCTAATACCTGCATGTTTGAATGTGACTGGTCAGCCCTCTGTTGGCCAATTCCAACCCCGCCATGACTACAAGGGTAAAACTCCTGAGCGTGAGGCGCTCAAAACTAATCCAGGAACCAAGTTTTTTAAGTGTCATGGATATGGACATATTGTCTCGTAGTGCTCAAGCTCTTATAAAGTCACCATAATTGTAGAAGTCGAGGACGAGGATGAGCCTGATATTGAATTAGTTCATCATATTGATGATGAGGACGATTTCTCTTGTGAAGAAGATACCGCCATGGTTCACTGTGCAAAAAATGGATCATGTTGAACTTCGAGTTGTTAGGTGTGCCTTATATCAACCTAAGCCGAGTAACGACTGGCGTAGAACTTCCATCTTTTACACCTTCACCAAGATTGGTGACAAGAACTGCAAGGTTATTATCGATAGTGAAAGTTGTATTAACGCTGTTTCTTCCACCATGATTACCAAACTTAATATGAAAACGGTTTCCCACCCGAATCCCTATAAGGTTGTGTTGATAAATTCGACCTCTTCAGAAGTAAAAGACATGAGCCTTATTCTCATTGAGTTTGTGAGATACAAGGAAAAAATTTGGTGTGACGTTGTGACAATGGATGTAGGTCAAATTATCCTTGGTCGCCTATGATTATTTGACAACGATGTTCATATTTATGGGAGATCTAATACCTGCATATTTGAATATGATGGTAAAAAGATTAAACTTTTGCCTTCCCAACCCAAGCCTTCTAAGGAGGGAGTTAAGCCTACTCCTATCAAACCTAGCCAAGGCCTAAACCTCCTGGTTGCAAAAGATTTAGATGCTGAACTTAGTCATGGGTCACCCATGTACGCCTTAGTAGCCCAGGAAGTGATAATTGAAATAGAAGAACCAATCCCGAAAGAGGTCAAACCTCTTTTGGAAACTTTCGCCGACGTGTTCCCTGAAGATCTACCCAATCAACTTCCCCCTTTGGGGGTCATCCAACATGCCATTGACTTAGTACCTGAAGCTTCCTTACCCAACCTGCCTTACTATCGTATGAATCCATAAGAGCATGCTAAGTTAAAAGAGAAAGTTGATTATTTACTCCAGTAAGGATTCATTAAAGAAAGTCTGAGCACATGTGACGTTTCTGCACTTTTGAC
The DNA here is from genome assembly GCF_001605985.2 of Dendrobium catenatum. NCBI lineage: Eukaryota > Viridiplantae > Streptophyta > Magnoliopsida > Asparagales > Orchidaceae > Dendrobium > Dendrobium catenatum. Next base: position 1,180,269 of record NW_021319455.1, read on the forward strand.
TCCCAAGAAAGATGGCTCGTGAGGAATGTGTGTTGATAGTCGTGCAATCAACAAAATCACTGTAAAATACTATTTTCCCATTCCCCGCTTGGATGATATGTTAGACATGATGACTGAGCCTTCTTTTCGAAAATTGACTTCAAGAGTGGATATTGCCAAATCAGGATTCGCCTTGGTGATGAATGGAAGACGTCATTTAAGACTAAGGATGATTTATATGAATGGATGGTCATGCCTTTTGGTGTTAGCAATGCACCTAGCACTTTCATGAGGGTTATAACTCAAGTCCTCCGCCCATTCTTAGGAAAATTTGTGGTAGTTTATTTCTATGACATTTTGATTTATAGTAATTCAGTGGGACAACATTTAGATCACTTAAAACAAGTTTGTGAGGTATTGAGGAAATAACAGTTATATGCAAATCCTAAGAAATGTAAGTTCCTCACGAATAGTGTTAGCTTGCTATGATTTATTATATCATCCCAAGGGATATCAGCAGATCCCGAAAAGGTGCGTGCAATTAATGAGTGGCCTGAACTTAAGAATATCAGGGATGTTTGGAGTTTTCAAGGATTGGCCACATTCTATCACATGTTTATTAGAAATTTTAGCACCATCGTTGCCTCAATAACTGATTGTTTGAAAAAGGGTGAATTTCACTGGACCATATCTGCCTCTAAAGCTTTTGAAGAGATCAAGAAGAGAATGGTAGAAGCCCCTGTCATGCGTTTACCTGATTTTTCTAAAGTCTTTGAAGTAACTTGTGGCTTCTGGCCTTGATTTTGGTGGAGTCGTCTCCCAAGAAGGACTTCCTATGGCCTACTTCAGTGAGAAATTAAATGATATTATACACTGATATTTCACATATGACAAAGAATTTTATGCTTTCATTTAGTCCCTTAGGTATTGGAGACACTACTTGATCCCTCAAGAATTTGCCATTTTCTCTAATCATGAGGCCCTGCGTTATATAAACTCCTACAAGAAACTCAATGCCCGACATGATCATTGGGTCAAATTCTTGCAAGAATATACATATACGATCAGACACAAAACAAGTTATAAAAATAAAGCGGCGGGGCGTTAAGTTGTCGTATGATGATAACTTGAGAAATGAGGACATAAATAATTAGATTTGAGAGTATTAAGGAGAATTATAAGGACTGTCCTGACTTTAAGGATATATATTCTTTATTGACAACTAGGGGTGAACTAATAATTAATGATTTCTTTCTTGAAGATGGGTATTTGTTCAAATCGCAAAAGCTCTGCATCCTCAACACATTACTTTGGAAATTCCTCATTTGGGAATTATAGGCTGGAGGACTAGCTGGGTATTTTGGCCGAACGAAAACTATTGCCTCCGTAGAACATTGTTTTTACTGGTATAGTCCTAAACGTGAAGTTAGTAACTGGTGAAAAGGTGTCACACTTTTCAGCTAGCTAAACAGCGTAAACAGAATACTGGTCTGGCCTCTACACACCTCTCCCAGTCCCTAATTGTCATTGGTAGGACGTAAGCATGGATTTTATCCTTGGACTACTAAAGACTTTTAGAAAAAATGACTCTATTTGCGTGGTAGTTGATCGTTTTTCCAAAATGGCCCATTTCCTTGTTCTAAAACTTTTGATGCTTCTCAAATCGCGAAATTGTATTTCAATGAGATTGTTAGATTAGATGGATTGCCTAAAACCATAATGTCTGATCGAGATGTCAAATTTACTAGTTATTTTTGGAAAACTTTGTGGCATAAGATGGGTACCAAACTGTAATCTTCTATCGCTTTTCATCCTTAAACGGATGGCCAAACAAAAGTTGTTAATAGGAGTCTAGGCAACCTCTTAAGAACCTTGGTAGGAGAACTCGTTTGAGATTGGTACTCCAAACTTTCGACAACTGAATTCGCTTATAACAACTCTGTTAATCGAACCACGTGTCTGAGTCCCACTGGAATTGTGTACGGGTACCAACCTAGACAACCTATAGACTTGATTCTTATGTGTCCTAAGTTAAGAATATCTGAGTCTGCATCTGCATTTGAATCGCATCTTTAGGAATTGCACAAGAAAATTAATAAAAATATTGAACAAAACAATGCTAATTATAAACTTAATGCGGATCGTAAGAAAAGATTTAAAAAATTTGAGGTTTGAGATATTGTAATGGTATGGATTTGTTCGGAACGATTCTCACAAGGGACCGTTAAAAAGTTACATACTAGAAGTACGATACCTTTTAAAATAACATAAAAAATAAATAGTAATGCTTATGTGTTAGACATACTTGAAGGTTTTAACATGAATCATATGTTTAACATCAAAGATCTAGTAGCCTTTGAGGGACCAGAGCTTAAACCCGCAAATTCACTAAATATTAGGCCTTGTAACCCTATCGGGTGAAAACCCTAGCCTACCTCCACTCCAAAATATCTCTTCTTTACCTAATGCGGAGAAAATTGAAACAATACTTAATGATGAAATCATTTCCACCAAAGAAGGTGGGCGCCAAAGGTATTTAGTTCAATGGAATGGAAAATCGGAGACGTAATACACATGGATTGATTTTGATGAGCTACAGAGATTGAATCTCGATATTCTAGGGTTGTATGAAGGCACTCGTGATGCTTGCTCGATAGGGTAGAGCTTTCTCCCACCTGGGAAGAATGACGAGGACATCATCAAGAGATTTTGGCGTGTCTATCATAGGAGGAATCGAAAATCGACATATACGATTAGGAGTCTTTATAGATGATAGATTTTATGTTTCTTGTTCTGATGTTTTAGTTTTTACCATTATACCTCTATGTGAGATTGTTTGGTTGTAGCCTAGAGGGCATTTTAGTCTTTTAGTCTTTTTTATTTTGAGCCTATATATGGAGGTCTTCGTTATTGTAAGAGGATGATGATTGATGAGAAATTTTTGCATTCTTGTTCTCATGAGTGTTGAGAGCTTTAGAGAGATGAGAAGTCCCTAGGTGAGGGCAAAAGAAATTCCTGTCAGCCACAGAAAGTGAATTAGTCTTGGATTAAGTTTTAATACCTCTAATCCTCAATAAAGTAAAACATCTTTCATAGTGTGACATGCCACACAAGGTTCACACTTTTATGTGCACATCCCCTGGGCATACTACGATTATGATTTTTCTTTTTATGCGCATGTGATTAATGTCATGGTGTGATGAATATTGTTTAGTCAATGTTGGTGTGACATGCTACATAAGCCTCACACTTTTATGTGCACATCCCCTTGGCATGCTAGGATTATAATTTTTCTTTTTATGCGCATGTGATTAATGTCATGGTGTGATGAATATTGTGTTGTCAATGTTGTTAGCACTTACCCTTGAGTGGATATGATAAAGATATATGTTTTTTTTTTGCAGGTGGACGTGTCCAAGTGGGGGTAAAATAAGTCGTAATTATTCAACACTGTTTGCTTGCAGGCTCCACTTAAACCCCAAAGAGGCATGACCAATAGGATAAAAGCAGAGACTTAGCATTTTAAGTGCTAGGCAATTCTGGATGTGTTTTTATGATATATATAAATTGATCCTAATTCATTATTTTATAGGGTTGAGTCTGTTCTTTTTCAAACATGTATTTGATAAATTTATGATGCATATTTGAACTTGTGGCTTTCAGTCATAGGAGAGGTGGATCAAGAGAATGTACTTGTTTAAAGTGAAGCCCAATGTCTACTTGGAAGCCAAAGCTTGAAGACCATCCCATCAGTAGAGTTTGTAATAAAATTTGACTGAGTTGTGTAATGACAGACAACTCAGCTGTCAAACTTGGTTGTAATAACATGGACATTAATACTTTTATATTGGTTGATTTACATATGTATACATGTGATGATTGTTTACTGGATGTGTAATAGAAAATACATTTTTTTCTAGATTTATTCTTTTGTTTTGATTGGGGGTGGCTTGGATTTTTGTTGCGGTTGGCTCTCAGGACAATTATGATTTTTTCCCATTAAAATATAAACTACTTAAGATCAATCTTAGGATTCATGATTTTTTAAATATAAAAAAATTGCATGGTTTTCTTGAATGAGCTAAGTTTTTTAAAAATTTAAATTGTGTTGCTATATGTTTTTCAGAAATAGAATTTTGATGATTGCAAACACTTATGTTTTACTTCGACTGCCTTGCCTACTAACGCTTGAGGACCACATGATCGAGACTGCAAGTTGAACTAGCTCAAGATTGGGTAGATTAGGTATGAGTCAGTCTGTAATGTACTTTTCCCTTTCTTGAGTCAAATGTAATCTTTATGGTGCCCGATGCTAAGTAACCTTGCACACACACACCTGAGTGAATTTTTTCTGTCTAAACTTAGAGTTCTCTATTTTGAGTACATCGTCCAGGACGATCCGAATATCGTCCCGGACAATCCGTCAAAAACAGAAACCCTGATTAGGGCATCCTGGTTAAGTCAGCCATCATTAAGCCGATTGGCCTGGACGATATTGTATCGGCCGGGACGATAGGCTCATATCAGAAAGAATCAACCGCCATGATCTATTTATGTATTATTTATTTTAGGACATCATCTAGGACGATATCCTATCGGCCTGGACGATACAACACAATTATGTTTAAATTAATTTGATAATTATGGAAAGTAATTAAGGCTGATTGCACGATCATATCGGCCGGGCCGATTGTAGGATTGGCCGGGACAATGGCGTGGACGATTGACATCGGCCTACTTCAATTCAGGGCGATGCCCATGCATGACGATTTGGCTTGGATTTGAACTAATCGGCTCCTATCGTCCTGGACGATGTGACCAAAATTACTCTAATCGTCCCAAACCGACCGGGCTGATTGAGCGAAATTTACGCTGATAGGCCAGGCCGATACCCCTATTGGCCTGGACGATTAAGTCGGTTTGTATAAAACAAGAGCTATTCTGAAGCTCTTCTATTTAAGATCTCTTGCTCTACCTTAGAGGAGACCTTGAGTGTTGCTTTCATGACCTTAGAGCATGGTTTAAAATTGCGCAATATGAGGCTCGTCTTGAGGCCCGCCTTAGCGCAATTCCAGTAAAAAATGCCTAGACTTTTTTTTTTATGAGGCTTGCGCCTCAACTTGGTTGAGGCTCGCCTCGCCTCACTGACATGAGGCTTACGCCTCACGCT